>NC_135956.1:4389491-4574491 GCF_053455715.1 Rhinoraja longicauda
GTTTGGTGTCATCTGCAAACTTGCTCATCATGCCATATACATACCCATCCAAATCATTGATATAGACAAACAACAATGGGGCCAGCACTGATGCACACCAATAGTCACAAACCTCCAGTCCAAAAAACAACCTTCCACCAATCAACTTCTGTTTAATGTCTATGAAGCCAATTCTCTAACCATTCGGCAATCTCTCATTGGATCCCATGCACTCTAAGCTTCCAGAGAAGCCTATCATGCAGAACCTTGTTGAATACCTTGCTGAAATCCATGTAAATGTCCAGAGCTCTTCCCTCATCAACCCTTTTGGTCACATCTTCAAAAAAATAATAGAGGCCAACATGAATCGTGTAAATGAGCACTGTAAAGGCTCCCTATCACATTTTTACTGTGCTCATTTGCAGTTCAAATATTCTGTTCAAATTAATGCTAATGATTTTAGTATAACTGGTTCATTTTTTCAAAATGTCGTGTCTACTTCTCCAATCCTGTGATTTTGGCCAAAGCTTGTCTTTGATTGATGTTTGTCAGGTGAAGTTAGATGGGTGGTATGTTAATTGTGTTGCACATCTTCATCGAAACATGCCATATCAACAAAGTATCTCTGTCACAGTTGTATCGTGAAAATGCTGCATGCAAAATAGGAAATTCTAAATTGAACAATATGCCCTAAAAACTCAATAAAATCGAATGATTCTTTAACTGTGGGTGACGAAATCTCGTCCAAAAGACTTGTTTTTTTTGGATGACAATAAAGGTTATTCTGATTCTGATCTCTGAGGCTTTGAGGTTTAACATGCAAAGAACAGCTATTTATGTGGGAATTTGCCTGAAAGAGGCAATGGATGGGAAAGGAGATGAAGGCAAGAGAAATTACTTCTCGGGAATTTGTTTTATGTCCCATGTTGGGGTAAAGGTAGAAAATGATCTACTTTTCTAAATCTAACTCTAAATATTAATATGATGCTTTCCTGACCACTGGTATATTATCTTGACTTCTCCTTATAAATGTTTTTTTTCAAAATTATTTTACATCTGCACCTACTTTGCAATGAATACATTATAGAAACATAGAAACATAGAAAATAGGTGCAGGAGGAGGCCATTTGGCCCTTTGAGCCAGCACCGCCATTTATTGTGATCATGGCTGATCATCCACAATCAGTAACGTGTGCCGGCCTTCTCCCCATATTCCTTGATTCCACTAGCCCCCAGAGCTCTATCGAACTCTCTTTTAAATTCATCCAGTGAATTGGCCTCCACTGCCCTCTGTGGCAGAGAATTCCACAAATTCACAACTCTCTGGGTAAAAAAGTTTCTTCTCACCTCAGCTTTAAATTATCCAAATAAACATACGCCCAGATATGTCTTCGAGGCTGGATCAACTTGAAGACTGTTTCCTACAATATCTTTGTGGATGAGACAAAGAAAGGTGGAGGAGCTGATAGGTTAGAAGAAGCAGAAGTTGGGAGAGTGGGCAAAGAAGTGGCAGATGGAATACAGTGTAGCAAAGTGTGGAGTCATGCACTTTGTTAGTAGGAATAAAAGCATAGACTATTTTCTAAGGGGAGAGGATTCAGAAATTGGAGTTGGACGTGCTGGTGCAGGATTCCCAAAGGGTTAATTTGCAAATTGAATTGGTAGTAAGGAAGGCAAATGCAATGTTAGCATTTATTTCAAGAGGACTATTCTTGCTATTGAGGGCGCGCAGCGTGGGTTTACTGGATTAATTCCCGGAATGGCGGGACTGTCATATGTTGAATGTCATATGTTCACCTCTCTCTTGAACGACCTCAACGGCTTCTTCGCACGCTTTGAAGCACAGAGCAACACACCTGCGCAGAAAACAACTCCCCCCCCCAACGACCAGGCTATTTGTCTGTCTCCAGGCAGTGTGAGGAGCACACTGTTAAGGATTAACACCCGGAAAGCTTCTGGACCTGACAACATTCCTGGTCGTGTGCTAAAAGACTGCGCAGCTGAGCTCACAGATGTCCTCACAGACATCTTCAACATCTCCCTGAGCCAGGCTGTTGTTCCCTTGTGCTTCAAAGAAACCACCATCATACCTGTGCCCAAGAAGTCTTCTCCATCCTGCTTCAACGACTACCGCCCTGTAGCGCTGACTTCAACCATCATGAAGTGCTTCGAGAGGCTGGTCATGAAGCAGATCAGATCCAACCTCCCCCCCTCCCTGGACCCGTTTCAGTTTGCATATCGAGCTAAGCGGTCCACTGAGGATGCCATCTCCTCTGCTCTACACCCAGCCCTCACCCACTTGGACACTAAAAACTCATATGTTAGGATGCTGTTCATAGACTTTAGCTCAGCATTTAACACCATCATCCCCCAGCAGCTGGTTTGTAAACTAACAAATCTGGGCTTCAGCCCCCTTCTCTGCAACTGGCTGCTGGACTTCCTCACTGCCAGACCCCAGTCCGTACGGGTCGGCAGCAACACATCGGACACCATCACGCTGAGTACGGGTGCCCCACAAGGATGTGTGCTAAGCCCCCTGCTCTTCACCTTGCTGACCCACGACTGCACACCCACCTACAGCTCCAACCACTTCGTCAAGTTTGCGGATGACACAACAGTGGTGGGTCTCATCAGCAACAACGACGAGACCCACTATAGGATGGAGGTGGACCAGCTGGCCGCGTGGTGCACAGACAACAATCTCTTCCTGAATGTGGAGAAAACAAAGGAGATTGTTGTCGACTTCAGGAGAACGCACACCCAACACCCCCACCCACTGACCATCAATGGTGCTGCTGTGGAGCAGGTGAGCAGCACCAAATTCCTGGGGGTGAACATTTCCGAGGATCTCTCCTGGAGCAACAACATCACGTCCATCGCCAAGAAAGCCCAGCAGCGCCTCTACTTCCTCCGCAAACTGAAGAGAGCGGGAGCCCCCACACCCATCATGTACACTTTTTACCGAGGCGCCATCGAGAGCATCCTCAGCAGCTGCATCACTGTGTGGTTCGGAAGCTGCACAGCCTCCAGCCGCAAGACCCTGCAGCGCATAGTGAACACTGCTGAGAGGATCACTGGCGCCTCACTCCCAACACTCCTGGTCCTTTACACCACCCGCCTCACCCGCAAAGCATTGAGCATTGTGGGTGACCCCTTCCACCCCTCCAACAGCCTCTTCACCCTCCTGCCTTCAGGGAGAAGGTTTCGCAGCCTGAGGTCAAGCACCACCCGACTAAAGAACAGTTTTTTCCACCAGGCTGTCAGGATGCTGAACTCTCTCCCCTCCCTTCCTCCTCTCTCCCCTGCCCCTATTGGACCTGGACTTTAACACCCCACACACGCGCACATCCAGCACCAGACACTTTTTAAAAAATTTTTTTAACGCATTTGAAGTGACTATATTTTATATTTTATATTTTATGTTGATTGTTGTTTGCTGTGCCTTTTTAATTTTAACTTAGTTTTATGCACTTTGTTCCTCGGGATTGTGGGAAACGGTATTTCGATTTTCTGTCTGTGTAAACTGGCTGAGGATTGACAATAAAATTGACTTTGACTTTGACTTTTGACTTTGAAAGACTGGAGCGACTAGGCTTGTATACACTGGAATTTAGAAGGATGAGAGGAGATCATATATGATTATTAAGGGGTTGGACACGTTAGAGACAGGAAACATGTTCCCAATGTTGGGGGAGTCCAGAAGAAGGGGCCACAGTTTAAGAATAAGGGGTAGGCCATTTAGAACTGAGATGAGGAAAAACTTTTTCAGTCAGAGAGTTGTGAATCTGTGGAATTCTCTGCCTCAGAAGGCAGTGGAGGCCAATTCTCTGAATTCATTCAAGAGAGAGCTAGATAGAGCTCTTAAGGATAGCGGAGTCAGGGGGTATGGGGAGAAGGCAGGAATGGGGTACTGATTGAGAATGATCAGCCATGATCACATTGAATGGCGGTGCTGGCTCGAAGGGCCGAATGGCCTCCTCCTGCACCTATTGTCTATTGTCTATTGACTGGAATTTAAAAACAGGGATGTAATGCTTAGGCTTTATAAGGCACTGGTCAGACCACATTTGGAATGGTGTGAGCAGTTTTGGGCCCCATATCTGAGGAGGGATATGCTGATATTGGAGAGGGTCCAGAGGAGGTATATGAGAATGGTCTCAGGGATGATTGGATTAAGGTATCATGAACGTTTGAAAGCCCTGGGCCTGTAATTCACTGTAGTTTAGAAGGATGAGGGGGAACCTCATTGAAACTTACCGAATAGTGAAAGGCCTGGATAGAGTGGATGTGGAGAGGATGTTTCCTCTAGTGGGAGAGTCCAGGACCGAAAGGCACAGGCTCAGAATAAAAGGATGTACCTTTGGAAAGGAGATGAAGAGGAATTTCTGTCATCAGAGGGTGGTGAATCTGTGGGATTCATTGCCACCAAAGGCTTTGGAGGCAGAGTCTTCGGGCATATTCATAGTGTAGATTGACAGATTCTTATAGAAAAAAGAAATCTCGCTAAAGCGAGAAGGCAGGATAATGGGGTGGAGAGGGAAAGATAGACTGGGGTGGAGGTTAGCACAATCCTTTGATTTCTTTGTACATAAAGTTCTTAATTATGCATTTTCCTTCACTTTGCTGTGCCTCAATTGTACGAAGAGGTTTAGATAGAGTGGATGTTTCCACTAGTGGGAGAGTCTAGGACTAGAATTAAAGGACATTCTTTTAGGAAGGCGATGAGGAGGAATTTCTTTAGTCAGAGGGTGGTGAATCTGTGAAATTCTTTGCCGCAGATGGCTGTGGAGGCCAAGTCAGTGGATATTTTTAAGGCAGAGATAGTTAGAATCTTGATTAGTACGGGTGTCAGAGGTTTATGGGGAGAAGGCAGGAGAATGGGGTTGAGAGGGAAAGATAGATCTGCCATCATTGCATGGTGGAGTCGACCCCATGGGCCGAATGGCCTAATTGTCCTCCTATGACTTGTGAACTTATGAACTTCCATTTAATTTAATTTAAATGTCATTCTTCCACAGAGTTGCAGAGCAGTACTTGTGGGAACCCTGGAGTTCCGCATGGAAGTATTGTTCATGGCACGAGCTTCGATGTTGGAGACAAGATCTCGTACTCCTGCGTGCATGGTTATATCCTCGATGGACATCCTCAGCTAACCTGCATGGCCAGTTCAGGAAATACTGCATCGTGGGACTTCCCTGTCCCCATTTGCAAGGGTGAGTTAAATGAATTTTCCACAAGGTTTAATTTACGACTTAAAAATCCAATAAGACTATACACTAACATTGCATAATGCTCCTTATTGCGGTTTATAGTGCTATTTTATTCACATATAATAAATGTATTCCCTTATAAACAGTGCTTTAGATTGAAATAAATCTTTCCCTAATGATATGTATTTTTGCCAGATGTTGCATACCATATTAAAATACAGAATTTGAATGCTCAATATAGACTATAGATTAGTCAATAGACAATAGACAATAGACAATAGGTGCAGGAGTAGGCCATTCAGCCCTTCGAGCCAGCACCGCCATTCAATGCGATCATGGCTGATCACTCTCAATCAGTACCCCGTTCCTGCCTTCTCCCCATACCCCCTCACTCCGCTATCCTTAAGAGCTCTATCCAGCTCTCTCTTGAAAGCATCCAACGAACTGGCCTCCACTGCCTTCTGAGGCAGAGAATTCCACACCTTCACCACTCTCTGACTGAAAAAGTTCTTCCTCATCTCCGTTCTACAGAGATTATGTTTTGTTGGAACTTGTTACATTTTTACAATGTCTTGAATCATGCAGGTAATATTAAGGGTAAGCTCAATTTAATATGCTGAGTACAAATAGAAATGTAACAGTACAAATGTGTGATCAGGGCACAAATCACTGTATATATGATGATTTCAATCAAGGGATCTGTATAAAATTGTAAAATAAAGGTTTTGCAATTTAGAGCATAGTTTTTCCATCGGAGATTTTTAATACAGTTTACATTGTATTAAAGAGAATACTAAATATTAATAGTTAATGATTATAATAAAGTAAAGGGTAAATTGTAGTTTTTTTGGGAATGATTATGAATACTTTTGTCCATGAAAAGTTTCGGACTAAAATCCAGTATGCATAGTAGGAATGTAATGTGTACATGGGTACATGTATAATGTGAAATATGAGTTCGTTGATGAGTGGTCTGAATGTTAGTAATGATGAACCAAACATGGAAAAAAAAGCTTTTCTTTAGTAATTGCAAATGCGTAATTCATAACTCTGGTATTTTAAATGATGTTCCTTGCAGCATTGAAAGCCTTGAAATTAGTAATTGCATAGCCAGTTAATTTTACTTAGAAAGTGTCTAAAACTGTTTGATGAAGGACCACTTATAGGAAAACAAGTATTATGCCTCTTTATTCTACATTCTATACATTCACCCCAGTAACTAATATTAATTTTAGCTGCGCAGTAACATGAGTTGTATTCTGCCTCAAATTCATTCATTCCATTAACTTCTGGCAATCAATGTTTTTGACCGAAATATATTGTTGAAAAGATTTAAGCTCAGAACAATTCAAATACACAATATCGTGAATATCGATTGCAATCTGCTCAGACGTTGTTTATTTTGTAGTATTAAAAGGTGTTGCCCAGGCATCGGGATGAAAGTGTAGTTTCTCATGTAGGATGAAAATGAGGAGAAAATCTAGTTTGTTAGATGGCCACAGAGGGTTGTGAAGGGGAGAGGTTAGGTGCCAGTCTGCGATACAATCATGTAAGTCTGAAGAAGGGTCTCGACCCGAAACGTCACCCATTCCTTCTTTCCCGAGATGCTGCCTGACCTGCTGAGTTACTCCAGCATTTTGTGAATAAATACCTTCAATCATGTAAGTGGGTCAATTAGCAATGTTCCTGGGGTGGGAAGAGGAGAAGGTATCGGTGCCTCTGCATGTGCAAATGTGCACAAAGTGTTTGATGATGTGGTCAGTATCAATGAGAACTGAAGATAATTTGGTGTCCCTGCACCCACAAAGGTTGATCCTTTAACTCAAATGGAACAAGGCCTCCATCCTCTGGGTGAAGACCATCGACGGGCATTGAGGCTCGAGCATTTGCTGTATAATACCATGTGTGTGTGTGACTGCACGCACATGCCTTGTACATGGATGACACTGATCAAAAATCCTGCACTGCGTACAACAGGTGGACAAAGTACTTGATCACATTCAACAATCATGATTTGAAAAGAAATCCATCAAATAGCATAATGGGATAGAATTTTTAGGCTACCTTTAGTTTAGTTTAGAGATACAGTGCAGAAACAGGCCCTTTCGGCCCACCGGGTCCACGCCGACCAGCGATCCCCGCACATTAACACTGTCCTACACCCACTGTGGAAATTTTTTTTTTTTACATTTACCAAGCCGATTAACCTACAAACCTGTACGTCTTTGGAGTGTGGGAGGAAACCGAAGATCTCGGAGGAAACCCACGCAGGTCACGGGGAGAACGTACAAACTCCGTACAGGCAGCACCCGTAGTCGGGATGGAACCCGGGTCTCCGGCGCTGCATTCGCTGAAAGGCAGCAACTCTAACGCCGTGCTACTGTGACTGCCCTAATGGGATAGAATTTTTACGCTACCTGTTTTTAAAATGCAAAAAAAAATTTGTTTGATAATATATCAGGATCCTAATTATATGATTATATTTGTGTTAAATTGTCGTTTTTCGCTCCATGCAAACTGTGAGTAAAATTGAAATGCACAGTGAGCAGCTTTTTCACTCTGTGGGAACCTCTTTTATTATCTGGCCAGCAGAGGGAGTTTATAATGCGGTCAGAACCCCTCTCAACAAAACAATTCCTCTTTAATTTTGCTTTTTTTAAAGGTTTTACAACTTATTAAAAAAATATAGCCTTTTGGTCTTTGTTTTCTGACTGTGTAACGTTGTAAATGTGAATAGCTGCTTAGTTCGCTGGATGTTAACACATCCAGAACTACCCTGTAGCAACCAGCTGTAAAGAGTTCACACCTAAATATCACCAGACCTTAGATATATAAGAAAAGGTCCTCATATTTCGCCTGGGCAGTTTGCAGCCCAGTGGTATGAACATCGACTTCTCCAACTTTAGATAGTTCCCCTGTCCCTCTCTTCCCCTCCTCCTTCCCAGATCTCCCTCTATCTTCCTGTCCCCACCTATATCCTTCCTTTGTCCCGCCCCCCCTGACATCAGTCTGAAGAAGGGTCTCGACCCGAAACGTCACCCATTCCTTCTCTCCTGAGATGCTGCCTGACCTGCTGAGTTACTCCAGCATTTTGTGAATAAATACCAGACCTTAGACGTTCTATTGTGTAACACAATAATATGTATAGTCCATGATGGAAGTTTGGTCACTGAATACATGGATAGGACAGGTTTGGAGGGATATGGACCAAGCGCAGGCAGGTTGGATTAGCGTAGCTGGGACATGTTGGCCGGTGTGGGCACGTTGGGCCGAAGGGCCTGTTTCCACATTGTATCACTCTGTGACTCGATGAATCTATGAAGACAGTTTGGTACTTAAGGCACCTGAGCAAAGTTGCAATTCTACTCAAGCTCACCAGGCGTCTGAACTTTACTTGCACAAAATCTACTTGTACACATGTGGTCACAGACACTGCTTGCCGGCATGTGCAGAGGTTGACTTTCAATTGTGAGATCTATTTTGGTGATCCTCAAAGGCTCCCTGCCCAAAGCAGGTCCCAGTCCGTGCAGGGAGGTGCGCTCAAGTGTAAAAAAATTCCTCTTTGCTGAAGGACATTTGCTGCACCCTTCCACCCCAGCAGTAGAGTGAGTTGAGTAAATGCCCTGGCACATGTGGTGAGTTGAGTAAATGCCCAGGCACAATTTTACAGTGGTGGCACACATATTGGTCCATCATACCTTGGACATATAAAGCATCTTCCAGTGTCTTTGATGTCAGCAGCAAATGAAGGGTCTCGACCCGAAACGTCACCCATTCCTTCTCTCCCGAGATGCTGCCTGACCCGCTGAGTTACTCCAGCATTTTGTGAATAAATACCTTCGATCATTACTTCAATGTTAACATCAAATTCTAAACTATCACATGTAGCTGTGCTGCTTATTTATATTTTCGGAAAAAGTTCACTTTGTGCTTTCAAAAATAATCATTTGCATGCTTTTGCACTGTTTTGCATCCCCCCAAGTTTCAATTAATTTGGTGTCTCTCAAGAAATTTGGAGATGGTGATGGAAGCCGATTAAGAGAGATTATACTTTCTGAATGTAAAACAGAGGAATACAGAGCTTTATTTGTCATTCGGTACCGAGGTACCGAACAAAATTACATTGCAGTCACACAAAAAAAAAAAGAACACAAGACACATGACCCCAACACAAACATCCATCACAGTGACTCCAAACACCCCCTCACTGTGATGGAGGCAACATAACTTCCACTCTCTTCCCCACGCCCACGGACAGACAGCTCGTCCCCGACCGACCCGCACAGTCCCCGCAAGGGCATGGAAGTCCCCGCGGCCGAGCCGCACCGGGCGCTGAAAAGTCCCGCGGCCGAGCCGGGCGATTGAAGGCCCCGCGACCAAGCCGTACCGGGTACTGAAACGTCCCGTGACCGAGCCGGGCGATGGAAGGCCCCGCGGCCATACCGTGCGCTGCTAAGTCCCGCGGCCGAGCCGCACCGGGCTATGTTAGGTCCCGCGGCCGAGCCGCACTGGGCGATGTTAGGTCCCGCGGCCAAGCCGCACCAGTGATGTAAAGTCCCGCGGCCGAGCCACACCGGGCGATGGAAGGCCCCGCGGCCGAGCCGCACCAGCGATGTAAAGTCCCGCGGCCTAGCCGCACCGGGCGATGTTAGGTCCCACAGCCGAGCCGCACCAGTGGTGTAAAGTCCAGCGGCCGAGCCGCACCGGGCGATGGAAGGCCCCACGGGCGATGGAAGGCCCGCGGCCGAGCTGCACCCCGCGCCGTGAGGAAGAGACCTAAAAAGGAAAGGTTTCCCCCACCACCCCCCACCCCACCCCCCACACATACAGAGCCAAAAAACAAAAACCATCCCAACACCGACACACAACAAAAAAAAGGAAAAAAGACGAACAGACTGCCAGCGAGCCGCAGCCGTTAGGCACCGCCACAAGAAGACAACCTGAGATCTGTGTCACCGAGCAAACAATTGTTTCATAGAGTATAAATTAAATTAGTTAATCAAACCCTCATCATAAACAAAATTATTTAGTCAAATGGTATAATTACAAAATTGGTCTCGTTATTTTTAGTCATCTAAGTGCTTTGTTTTGTGAAGAATGATTACTAGACATGGCTATACTCCTATAACTTTAATTTTCTGCCAATTGGATATTTATTGTGCAGATCAGAAGACACCAGTAATATCCATTACAACACTCCAAAGTCCTCACTAGGAGGTCAAAAGCTGTTGCAATAATAATGGTGAGAAGTGATTGATCACCCTTTGCTTTTACAGTAGTTTTTCCTCGGCAGAGTTTTCCACTTTTGATGCCACACGATCCTCATTGTAATTGAAGAGACACCATTGTCTGTTTCAAAATGTGTGCTGCAACGGTAGGCTTCTTAAGAGATTTGCTTTGGAAACCGACAAGGCATCCACTCCCATTGATGCTTGTACAACAACGCAAGTTTGGAATACGAAACTCAAAGCAGAGCATTTCACCATATTTTGCACCCAACAAAGTAAAGATTGATCAGGGCTTTTGAGAACAGAATGGAGTTTGTGTGACTGGTCAGTGCATTTTCACCCATGGAGTGAAACTTTTTCACCCAGAGAGTTGTGAATTTGTGGAATTATCTGCCACAGAAGGCAGTGGAGGCCAATTCACTGGATGAATTTAAAAGAGAGTTAGATAGAGCTCCAGGGGCTAGTGGGATCAAGGGATATGGGGAGAAGGCAGGCACGGGTTACTGATTGTGGATGAACAGCCATGATCACAATGAATTGTGGTGCTGGTTCAAAGGGCCAAATAGCCTCCACCTGCACCTATTTTCAATGTTTCTTTGTTTCCATGTTTCTATGAGTCAGGTCAGCACAAAATTGAATCTCCTGGGGTATTTCAATATTTGAGATGCAATACCCATTTCAGGCTTCTCAGAATTGTTTTCTGCTGTGTTCATTCACTTGGAGCTCAAGGACAAATAGACAATAGACAATAGACAATAGGTGCAGGAGGAGGCCATTCGGCCCTTCGAGCCAGCACCACCATTCAATGTGATCATGGCTGATCATTCTCAATCAGTACCCCGTTCCTGCCTTCTCCCCACACCCCCTGACTCTGCTATCCTTAAGAGCTCTATCCTGCTCTCTCTTGAATGCATTCAGAGAATTGGCCTCCACTGCCTTCTGAGGCAGAGAATTCCACAGATTCACAACTCTCTGACTGAAAAGGTTTTTCCTCATCTCAGTTCTAAATGGCCTACCCCTTATTCTTAAACTGTTGCCCCTTGTTCTGGACTCCCCCAACACTGGGAACATGTTTCCTGCCTCTAACGTGTCCAACCCCTTAATAATCTTATACGTTTCGATAAGATCTCCTCTCATCCTTCTAAATTCCAGTGTATAGTTGGAGGCAGCATTTACATGTGTTGCAGTTTGGGTGCAACTCAAGATGAAAGCTTTTTTTTTAACATTTAATGAAAACATTCTTGTTAACAACTGCTGGGACCCACCTTTGGACACCTTGAACCTCAGGCACTCATTGTACACTCAAGGCAAGCTCATTATCTTTGAAGAAACCTAAAACTATAGTTGGGCTCCTAATTATTTCCACTACCGTGTACTTTCTATAAGTAACCTGAAACCTATCTGCATAACATCTGTTATCAGATGTTCTTGCAGACAGGATAAACCCGTACAATAGTATTTATTCACAAAATGCTGGAGTAACTCAGCAGGTCAGGCAGCATCTCAGGAGAGAAGGAATGGGTGACGTTTCGGGTCGAGACCCTTCTTCAGACAAAAGTATTCATTTTTCAGTTAATTAGTCCTCATTCTGAATTGAGAATGATTCAAATTTAACACAGAAGACCACAGTTTTTAGTTATCAACATATATGTTTGCAATTTTACCTTGAGGCATTAACAACTTTAACCTGTAAGATCATTGTATTTAATGGTTGCTCTTTATTTATTGGCTGTCCCTAAAATGGGAACTCTTAATTATTTTGTTTGGAAGTTATAACGAACTCCCAACATTTTCAAAAACTATGCCCAAACTCAATTTGTACTCATTTTGAACATTTGGAGCCACTCGAATTAGCATCTCCAAATGATGTAGTAACATTTCCTACATAGACACACAAAATGCTGGAGTAACTCAGCGGGTCAGGCAGCATCTCAGGAGAGAAGGAATGGGTGACGTTTTGGGTCGAGATCCTTCTCCAGACTTTTCCTTGCTGATTGTCTTTTACATGTCATATCATGCAGTCATCCACAGAGATTGTTGAACTAAAATGGGGTGAGATATGAAACATATGCCCAGTGCAAATCTGGCATATTTCACTCTATGTGTTAAGATATAAGAGATAGATTGGGTAGACAGATCTCTCACCAAACAGTTACATCTTGAATAGTTACGTCTTGAAATACTTAACAGTTTAGTTTAGAGATGCAGTATGGAAACAGGCCCTTCGGCCCAGTGAATCTGTGCCGACCAGCAATCCCCGCACGTTAACACTATCATACACACACTCGGGACAATTTATAATTATACCAAGCCAATTAACCTACAGGTTAAACCTACAGTCGTTAAACCTGTACATCTTTAGAGAGGAAGGAAACCAGAGCACCTGGAGAAAACCCAAGCAGATCAGGGGGAGAACGTACAAACTCCATACAGACAAGCACCCATCGTCAGGATCAAACCCAGGTCTCTGGCGTTGTAAGGCAGCAACTCTACCGCTGTGCTTCGAAAGTGGAAAACTCTGCCGAGGAAAAACTACTGTAACAGCAAAGGGTGATCTAGCACTTCTCACCATTATTATCGCAACAGTTTTTGACCTCCGAGAGATAATTTTCTGTGAGGACTTTGGAGTGTTGTAATAGATATTACTGGTGACTTCTGATCTGCACAATAAATATCCAGTTGGCAGAAAATTAAAGTTATGGGAGTATAGCCATGTCTAGTAATCATTCTTCACAAAACAAAGTACTTAGATGACCAAAAATAATGAGACCAATTTTGTAATTATACCATTTGACTAAATAACTTTGTTTATGATGAGGGTATGATTAACTAATTTAATTTATACTCTATGAAACAATTGTTTGCTCGGTGACACAGATCTCAGGTTGTTATTACATTCAGAAAGTATAATAGACTTAATCGGCTTCCATCATCATCTCCAAATTTCTTGAGAGACACCAAATTAATTGAAACAGGGGGATGCAAAACAGTGCAAAAGCACGCAAATTATTATTTTTGAAAGCACAAAGTGAACTTTTTCCGAAAATATAAATAAGCAGCACAGCTACATGCGATAGTTTAGAAATTGATGCTAACATTGAAATAACAATCAATGGGAGTGAATGCCTTGTCAGTTTCCAAAGCAAATCTCTTAAGTGGCCTTCCGTTGCAGCACACAATTTGAAACAGACAATTTGAAAAAGACAATGGTGTCTCTTCAATTATAATGAGAATCGTGTGGCTTCAACTCTACAGCCTTACACTTTTAAGCTGAACGGAATACAGTGTGACTGGTGATGCTGTATAATGAGGGTTTCGTTGACATACATCTTCCCATTTATCATGTTGCAGCAAAACTGAATTGTATGATAATGGCATCTGTTCATCTACTTTTACAACACAATATTGAGCTTTGCACTTCACCTTATGTTTTTATTTACATGTGTGTATGTAATTGGCTCGTATGTCATAGTCATAGAGGTGTCAAATCACAATAAATTGACAACACCCAGTGATTAATATTTAATAAACAGGCTTGAAGTTCAACACTTGAGAAGTACCTAAAACTACCAAACTCTTAAAATAGAAATGTTGTAGGAAGGAACTGCAGATGCTGGTTTAAATCGAAGATAAACACAAAATGCTGGAGTAACTCAGCAGGACAGGCAGCATCTCTGGAGAGAAGGAATGGGTGATGTTTCCCTTTTCCCTTCTCCAGACCAAAGTAAGTAAAGTAAAGTAAGGGACCGACATTTGTCTTCACTTATCTTTTCCTTTTACATATCTAAAGAAGATACGAGATACTTGCCTTTATTCACGAGGCTAAAGCATTTAAGAGCAAGGAGTTTATAGTACAATTTTGTAAAAGATTGGCTAGGCCACAGGAGGAGTGTTCTGTACAGTTCTGCTTGCCCTTCGCACGTGTGTCAAGGGTTAATAATAATATATTCCTTTATTCGTCCCACACCGGGGACATTTACAGTGTTACAGCAGCACAGTGGATAGCATGAAAGCAAGAGATCATTCATTATAAATAACAGATACATAAATTGTCATCATTTTTCTGTGTGTTCTTAGCCGTTATTGTTGACTCGTCTGCTGGGAGCAGTGCTGGTTGTGCAGTCTCACAGCAGCGGGAAGGAAGGATGCAGTTGTGCAAATTGTTGGTGAGACCGCGTAATGTATGCACTTCAGTCTGCCCAGCTGTAGGAAGGATGTCATTAAGCTGGAAAAGGGTGCAGAATGGATTGCCAAGGATGTTACCTGGATTTGAGGGCTTGATGTATGGTGAAAAGCTGGAAAGGCTGGGAATTTTTTCCTTGGAATGTAAGTAGCTGAGAAGTGATCTTATTCAAGTCAGGCGTAACCTTGTCACTCAGAGGATAGTCCAAATCTGGAGTGAGCTGCTAGTGGGTGCAATAGAACCAGATACAATTGCAACTTTTAAAAGCCATCTGGCCAGGACTATAGTTCAGAGGGTTTTTAGAGGGATATGGGCCAAATGCTAGCAAATGGGAATGCCCCAGAATTCCCACTTGGCAGGCAAGTTGGGCCGAGGGCCAGTTTCCATGCTGCATAGCTCTCTGATCCTAAGTGCAAAAACCGTAAATACACTGCAAATTTGCGTTGACCAGAAAAGAAGATTGCTGGCTTCCAGCAAGTGCTAAATTTTTAATTAAAGGTAAACATTGGCATAGGGATTGGGCATTTAGACAAAATAGTTGGGATCTCTGTTTAGCTCTGCTATGTTGATATTATCCCAGTGCGGAGGATTTGAACAGATATTCAGAACAGATGTGAAAGTCAAGTGTTTCATAAGAGAGTAACTCAAGGGTAAACACGAGGAGTCAGGACCTTCAGATAGGGATAAGCAACTGCATTTGGATGATATGATAACAAAACACTGCAAGGACAATGAAGAGAAAGCAAAATTGTGGACTGAAAGGAGGTACAGTATGGTCCAGGTAGACTGATCTAGAGAAATCTATGCTATTCTACATAAATAAGCTGACCTGCTGAAATGGGGTAATGCACGAGATGTATTAGTTCCCCTTTGCTTTGCAAAAATGGGTTTCACTAAATTAATTAAGCTAATTTTGTTGCAACACTCCTGTGATGAACGTTTACTGTGGAATAGTTCAACGATTAATGTCAAATTTTGCCTCTGTGAAAAATAAGTCTATTTCGATGAAATACGCTTGCAAAAGACAACTATCCATGTTGTAAGTAGATTACTGTCTCTAGGTTATACAAAAGAATCATTCATAGTGGCAAAGTTGAGTCCGACGAAGGGTCTCGACTCGAAACATCACCCGTTCCTTCTAGTTGGAGATGCTGCCTGTCCGGTTGAATTACTCCAGCATTTTGTGTCTATCTTCAAAGTTGAGAAAGATCTATTCAGATTCAAAACACTGTATGTTTTGCATACCAAGTAGCTGTGTATTGGATGTTTGACAAAGATGAGAACTAAATATGTAGCATAGCAATTTCACATTTGCAATTTTCATAACACAATGGACACATTTATGTAGTTCAATTCTCATTCCTGTGATTTTAGCGTATCAATTACTGAAAATTTAGTTGATTTTGCCTTTTTAGTTAATAAATAGCCCTCTAAAGTAAAAACACATTTATAAAGCAACTTTTTTTCCCAATTCCACAAGGAAACTGAAGGATTACTTTAATTAATAATGAATGCAATAAATTGGATTTATTGCAATATGGAGCATTATATTTCCAGATTAAAATTAAAATTTATTTTGACTTTTTTTAAACAACCATACAATTCCTGCAAATGGTTATTGCAACTATAGGAAGGAATGATAATGTGTATATCTATTTTCATTGAAGTAAAAACAAATTCTGACTGATTGCTTGTTTGTACGGAACGATTTTGTTAATGTTCTCTGTACACTACTAAGATTGGGGGAAAATGTACTTAATTCAAATCAGAGATGTTGGATAGGAATAAATAAATGACCTGGATCATTTACCCCTTCCACCTCCTCCACAAATGCCGTCTGGCTTGCTCAACCTTTCCAGTGTTTCCTCCTCTGATTGTAGCATTTGCTTCATGTCATTTTTACGAGGATGTTGCCAGGACTAGAGGGTCTGAGCTATAGGGAGAGGTTGAGTAGGCTGGGTCTCTATTCCTTGGAGCACAGGAGGATGAGGGGTGATCTTATCGAGGTGTATAAGATAATGAGATGAATAGATTGGGTAGATGCACAAAGTCTCTTGCCCAGAATAGGTGTATCGAGGAACACCTTGGTTTAAGGTGAAGGGGAAAAGAATTAATAGGAATCTGAGGGGTAACTTTTTCACACAAAGGGTGGTGGGTTTATGGAACAAGCTGCTGGAGGAGGTAGTTGAGGCAGGGACTATCCCAACATTTAAGAAACAGTTAGACAGGTACATGGATGGGACAAGTTTGGAGGGATATGGACCAAACACAGGCAGGTGGAACTAGTGTAGCTGTGACATGTTGGCTGGTGTGGGCAAGTTGGGCTGAAGGGCCAGTTTCCACACTGTATCACTCTATGACTCTATGGCTCCATATCAGTCTGGAACCTCTTTAACTATCAGTCTGAAATTTATTTTGGGTTCTTTGTCCCACCATTCATTATTTTGAATCCTCGAGACGAGACAAATGGGTTGCACTCATGTTTATTATTAACACGTTCACAGAAATATACATATTTCTTTCCTAAAAGATGAAAGGCAAGTTTGATTTACTTAATAGAGTTTGATGTTGAATAGTTTTGGTTCATCTTTGCAATAGTCATAACAAGATGATTCTCCCAGGAAACGTTTTCATCTAAATAGTAATTACTTTTGACTATCATAACTTTTCCTTTAAATTCATGAGTAATGTTTCATTATTGCTTAGATTTATCCAAACCTGTATTCAATTCTCATAACATTCCAAATAAAACATTAATTTACATTACAGCATTTCAAACTTAATTAATGTTTAAATAATTAATTTTTTTAATATATATGTCATAGAGTAATAGTCATAGTGTTGTTATACAGCATGGAAACAGGCCATTCAGCCCAACTTATGCATGAGGCATTTTGGGCTAATCCCATTTGTTAGCATTGGCTGAAATCCCTCTAAACTCATTCTATCCATACGTATTTCCAAATGCCATTTGAAAGTCATAATGATATCCATACTTGAAGCTCCCTCTGGCAGCTTGTCCCAAACGTGGACTACCTCTGCATGGAAAAAGGTGTCTCTTAAAAAGGTGGTCAGGAAGGCCAGCTCTGTCCTGGGTTGCCCCCTCGACTCAGTGCAGGCGGTGGGAGAGAGGAGGATGATGGCAAAGATAACATCGTTGCTGGACAACGACTCCCACCCCATGCAGGACACTGTCACTGCACTGAGTAGCTCCCTCAGTGACAGACTCCTTCACCCCAAGTGCGTGAAGGAGAGATATAGGAGGTCCTTCCTTCCCACTGCTGTGAGGCTGCACAACCAGCACTGCTCCCAGCAGACGAGTCAACAATAACAGCTAAGAACACACAGAAAACTGATGACAATTTATGTATCTTTTATTTATAATGAATGATCTCTTGCTCTCTTGCTGTCCACTTTTCTGCTGTAACACTGTAAATTTCCCCGGTGTGGGATGAATAAAGAAATATATAATTATTATTATTAAATCTCTCCCCTCTCACGTCAAGCACCTGTCTTCTAGTTTTAGAATCCTCAACTCTGGGGAAAAGACTATGAGTCTTCACTATGTCCATGCCCCTCGTAATTCTGCAGATTTTTCAGCCTTCTAGGCTCAAGAGAAAAATGTCCCAGGGTGTCCAGCCTTTCCCTATAACTCAACCCACAAGTCCAGGTAACCCTTTCCAACTTAATGGCATACTTTCTATAGTTGTGTGGCTAGAATTGCGCGCGATATTCCAACGTGGTCTCAATAATGGTTTGTACAGCTGAATCAAGATGCCCCAACCTTTATACTCAGTCCCCTTACCAGTGAAGGCAAGCATGCCAAACACCTTCTTCATCAAAATGGCCACCTGAATCATCACTTTCAGGGAACCATGTACCTTCACCTCATGATCTTTCTGTCCCACAATACTTTCCAGACCTCTACCATTTACTCTGTGAGTTCTGCCCTGGCCTAATTTACCAAAGTGCAACAACTCACATTTACCTGAGTTGAACCCCACTTGCCATTCCTCAGCCCTTCTTCCCAACTGATCTCGATCTCGTCGTAAACCTTGATATCCTTCCCCACTGTTCCTCATACCACCAATCATGGTGTCCTCTGCAAAATTTATGAACATGATTCACTACATGGTCATCCAAATCGTTAATGTAGACAACAAACAACGGCAGATACCGCGTCCACCACTGCGGGACTCCACTGGTCACAGGCCTCCAATGAAAACAACAACTCTTCACAACTACTCTTTCACCCCCTCCTCCAATACATTTTGAAACCTATTGGCCAGTTCACCTTGATTCCATGTGACGTATCCTTCCACGCCAGTCGCCTCTGTGGGACCTTGTCTAAGCCATAAAGTCCATGTGGACAATGTTCCCCGCCCTCCCAAATCATTCCTGGTGGCCTCTTCAAAAAAACTCCCATTGGATTGGAGGAATACGATTCCCCATGCCCCATCGTGTGCTGACCATCGTCAATCAGCCCCAGCTTATCCAAATGCTGGTCGATCCATTCCCTGCAAAGTTCTTCCAATAACCTTCCCACCACTGCGTCAGGCTCGCTGGCCTATAGCAGCCTGGGCTGAACTTCATAAGTGATAGGAGCAGAATTAGGCCATTCGGCCCATCAATTCCACTCCGCCATTCAATCATGGCTGATCTATCTCTCTCTCCTAACCCCATTCTCCTGCCTTCTCCCCATAACCCCTTTCACCCGTACTAATGAAGAATCTATCTATTTCTGCCTTAAACATTTCCATTGACTTGGCCTCCACAGCCTTCGGTGGCAATTAATTCCACAGACCCATCACCCTCTGACTAAAGAAATTCCTCCTCATCTCCTTCCTAAAGGCACGTCCATTAATTCTGAGGCTATGTCCTCTGGTCCTAGACTTCCCCCACTAGAGGAATTATTATTACAACTATTATTTGCACAACATAAATTGTAAGCAGTACCTTTCTCCATTAAAATGGTGTCTGATGACAGATTAACAAAGCAGAACTGACTTAGGGCAAACCAGCACATGATGGTCAGAAAAAATAGATTCAAAGACTCTCTGAGAACATCCCTGATGAACTTTGCCATTGTCACACACACCACAGGGAACAAGTGATGGATTGTCCCATTTGGCATACTCACATAACCAGACAAACTCACTCCTAAGCGGAAGCTAGATTGGAGGAATCAAAGAGAAATCAAGTTAGATTTAGCTCTTAGGGCTAAAGGAATCAAGGGGTATGGGGAAAAAGCATGAACGGGGTACTGATTTTAGATGATCAGCCATGATCATATTGAATGGCAGTGCTGGCTCGAAGGGCCGAATGGCCTATCCCTGCACCGATTTTTCTATGTTTCTATGAAAAAGAGAATCTTGAATTTCAATGGCTACTCATGCTGCAGCATTCCGATACATCTGTCACCTGTATGGAAGGAACTTTCATGACCAGACCCGTTGAATCAGACACCTCCGCACATACATCACAACACCACAGACTAGATGTCACGGTCTTGCTCGAGAATGAGTGATGAGCAGCAACACTCTGAACGCTGGAATAGTTAACCTTGAACCAGAGGCATAATCCAAGCTACCTAGGATTTGAAATAAACTTCTTCAGTCTGAAGAAGGGTCTCGACCCGAAACGTCACCCATTCCTTCTCTCCTGAGATGCTGCTGACCTGCTGAGTTACTCCAGCATTTTGTGAATAAAAACCTTCGATTTGAAATAAAGTTTGCATGCAGAAATATACTTTTCTCTTTTTAGTGCCCTTTTCTTCAACTTTGCCTACATTTTTTCACTGTAAAGAGTGAGATGTTGAATCTTGAATTTGAAATGAATCTTGATTTGTTTTGTCAAATGTACAAAACTGTTTAATTTCTGCCACTAATTTCTGCAGGCAATGAAGCTGAATGTTTTGCCAGCTGCTCTTTGCAGCTGCGGCCTGCAGCACTGTGAAAAATGCTGACCCCCTGAATTTTGATTTATGTAATCTTTAAGGTAAATTATTCAAGGGAAGATGTAAATAGAGCATGAGTATTAACCATGCTGTGTGTAAATATTTGTGGAGTTGGAAATACAAAGTTACAGCGCATGTTAAAATGCCAACTTCTCGACATCGGCGAGACCAAACGCAAGCTCGCCGATCGTTTCGCTCAACACCTTCGCTCAGTCCGCCTAAACCAACCTGATCTCCCGGTGGCTCAGCACTTGAACTTCCCCTCCCACTCCCAGTCTGACCTTTCTCTCATGGGCCTCCTCCATTGTGCCTCATATTTCGCTTGGGCAGTTTACACCCCAGTGGTATGAACACTGACTTCTCAAACTTCCGATAGTTCCTCTGTCCCTCTCTTTCCCTTCCCCTTCCCAGTTCTCTCTCCCACTGTCTTCCTGTCTCCAACTACATCCTATCTTTGTCCCGCCCCCTCCCCAACATCAGTCTGAAGAAGGGTCTCGACCCGAAACGTCACCCATTCCTTCTCTCCTGAGATGTTGCCTGACCCGCTGAGTTACCCTAGCGTTTTGTGTCTACCTTCAATTTGAACCAGCATCTGCAGTTATTTTCCAACACATATCACAATTACAACATGTTTTCTTTGTTTGTGATTTCTAAACATACTTGCTAATGAGTCAGCTATAGCTCACTTGTCCTTTCATTGCCCATGAGTTAACCAATCAGCAACACCTATCGAATTCTAATGGAAAGGAAAGAACTGCAGATGCTGGTTTAAATCAAAGGTAGACACAAAATGCTGGAGTAACTCAGCGGGACAGGCAGCATCTCTGGAGAGAAGGAATGGGTGACATTTCGGGTCAACACCCTTCTTCAGACTGAACGTCACCCATTCCTTCTCTCCAGAGATGCTGCCTGTCCCGCTGAGTTACTCCAGCATTTTGTGTCCACCTAATTTTAATGTAATCTCAATGAAATTAATTAGGTTACAGAACTAGTTCAATATTTTTCAACCAATGAATGGCTTTTCTGTAACTTTTAAACTTTGCTAACAAGGAGGAAAGCACGATGATTAGATTAGCTCATACCTTCACAGGATTAGATACTAGACCAAGTGGACCCGTTGGGCCCAAACCTCTCCTGCATTGGTGCAGCACCCTCTCCTCCCCCCCTCTGTCTCCCTCCACTCCCCCGTCTCCCCTTTCCCCCCTCCCTCCGCCTCCCTCCTCCCTCCCCTTCACCTCTCCCCTTCCCTCCCTCTCCCCCTCCCCTCCCCTTCCTCTCCCCCTACCCCTCCCCCCCACCCCACTCCTTCCCCCTCAAACCCCCTTATCCTCCTCCCCCATCCCTCCCCCCCCTCCCTCCTTCCCTCCCTTCCCCCTCCCTCACAAGGAGATAGATTTAAATTTTTTAACGTGAATAACAGAAAATATAACACCGATTTCAATTAAACTTCTTCCATTAACACCAAAGGAACGACGGTGAGTAAGGTGGGCCTAAAATTGTCATGCTATCGTGTACTGTTTTGTCTGTAGTTCGGGAACAAACAAACAAACAAACAAACAAGAGTTTTAGTACATAGATAGATTTGTCATAGTGAAATTTTGAACAACCTTGAATTATTTTCTCTCGAATCTCAGGCTGAAGGGAGACTTGATAGAAGTATATAGATACATAGAGTCTACAGCACAGAGTATATAGATACATAGAGTCTACAGTCCTTTCAGGTAAGGCAGAGAGGTTCACCTGCAACTCCTCCAACCTCATCTACTGTATATATTGTTCAAGATGTGGACTCTTGTACATTGGTGAGACGTAGACTGGGCAATCTTTTCGTGGAACACCTTCGTTCAGTCCGCCTGAACCAACCTGATCTCCCAGTTGCTGGACACTTTAATTCCCCTTCCCATTCCTACACAGACCTTGCTGTCCTAGGTCTTCCTCCATTGTTAGAGTGAGGCTAAATGCAAATTGGAGGAACAGCATTTTATATTTCGCTTGTGCAGCTTACAGCCCAGTGGTATGAATATTGATTTCTCTCACTTCAGGTTGCCCCGGCATTCCCACTCTCTCTACCCATATCCCACCCAAGTCACACCAGCTTCTTGTTTTCACCCAACAAACAGCTAACAATGGCCTGTCTCCTTTATCATCCACACTTTTTTTGCATATCTTTTATTCATTGTTCTTTATCTCTCTACATCATCGTCTATATCTCTCATTTCTCTTATCCCAAACCAGTCTGAAGAAGGGTCTCGACCTGAAACTTCACCCATTCAATAGACAATAGACAATAGGTGCAGGAGGAGGCCATTCGGCCCTTCGAGCCAGCACCACCATCCAATGTGATCATGGCTGATCATTCTCAATCAGTACCCCGTTCCTGCCTTCTCCCCATACCCCCTGACTCTCTCCAGAGATTTCTTCTCTCAAGAGATGTTGCCGGTCCCGTTGAGTTACTCCATCTTTTTGTGTCTATCTTTGACTGAAATAAATAGTTCATTTTCGAAGTGCTGAAACATTTATGAACCAAAACCAAAATCACAAGAACAATTGAAATAAAAGCTGAATCTTAAGTAAATTTCATTATTTTGCACATCAAACTGAATTGTCTAAAATCATGATAAAATACTGATGTGTTTGTTATTCTAAACTCTACAAGCCTTATCACTTATGAAAATTGGAGAAAATATATATATTGAACAGTATTAATGGCATGCTTGCAGAATTAGATTTGTTTGTGGGTTTCAAATGTATAAATAATGAGGCTGGAATTTTGTTTGCGGCGGTGAAAAATGAATAGTTTTCGTGCACCTGCACTAATGATCTGTTAATGCCTTTCAGAATGCTGAAATAAGTGAATTATCCAGCTTTAAGGAGCATGCAGTTATTGGCAAAAATGCTTGTGTCAACCCAGAATTTGTTTTAAATTTTGCAATGATGCCTAATAAGAGTTATAAATGTTAAGAAATACATGCAATTTGTGGAACAGAGAGACATCTCTGGTATATGAATAGATTATTAAATCTGAAAATAAATGTCCACTAGGGCCTTTACTTGCCTGGCAACTAAATTGCCTAGGAGGACATTGACAATGATCACCTTCAGAGACTGGTGAAGTTCACAAAAAATCTTGGAACTCCCAGAGTGACCGCAGCATCCGAACTGGGCTTGACGTCACTATTGAAGATACTCAGGAAACATGTTCCCAATGTTGGGGGAGTCCAGAACAAGGGGCCACAGTTTAAGAATAAGGGGTAGGCCATTCAGAACTGAGATGAGGAAAAACTTTTTCAGTCAGGGTGTTGTAAATCTGTGGAATTCTCTGCCTCAGAAGGCAGTGGAGGCCAATTCTTCTGAAGAAGGGTCTCGACCCGAAACGTCACCCATTCCTTCTCTCCTGAGATGCTGCCTGATCTGCTGAGTTACTCCAGCATTTTATGAATAAATACCTTAACCTGTTACATCAGTTCTGCTCCTGTCTCCACTGATATCTGGTTGCCGAGACATGGCAAAGATCACATTGTGTTGAAAAGCGTGCGAAAGTGATTCACCAGGATGTGAGCTAGGCTTGTTGGCCTTTAGATCTTTTTGATTTTGAGATACAGCATGGAAGCAGGCCCTTCGGCCCACCGGGTCCGCGCCGCCCAGCGATCCCTGCACATTAACACTATCCTACACACACTAGGGACATTTTTACATTTGCCCAGCCAATTAACCTACATACCTGTACGTCTTTGGAGTGTGGAAGGAAACCGAAGATCTTGGAGAAAACCCATGCAGGTCACGGGGAGAACGTACAAACTCCGTACAGATGGCGCCCGCAGTCAGGATCGAACCTGAGTCTCCGGCGCTGCATTCGCTGTAAGGCAGCAACTCTACCGCTGCGCCACCGTGTCGCTTGAGTTGGATAGGCTCGGACTTTTTTCTCTGGAATGTAAAGGTCTGACTTGTGACCACAAGGCCATGAGGGGCAGGGGAAAGGTGAATGCTGACAGGTTTATTTTTTTTCCAGGGTGGTTCATTTTTTTAAAAAACTGGAGGGCGTAGAGTTAAAGTGAGAGGGGAGAGATTGAAGAGGAATCACGAGGGCAACGTTTTCAATCAGAGAATAGTCCATATCTGGAATCAGCTGCCAGAGGAAGCTACAGAAGCAGATCAAATTACAATGTTTAAAGGACTGTTGGACTGATATATGGATACGTGCGGTTCAGGGGGATGTGGGCAAATGCAGGCAAATTGATGAGCACTATATGCCAACTTGGTTGGCATGGACAAGGTGGGCTGACAATGTTTCCAACCTATACGGTTCCAAGACTCTATCCTGCTAGTTCCAGGATGGCTGACATCAGGAAATACTTAACATCTTTATTTGATGATCACAATACTTTTGTAAGACAATTTCATGAAGACAATGGTGGCTCACCTGTAGTTATAGCATCTTTTAGGATATGCAGTAGTGATTTATTCACTGAACTCTCCATGAATGTTTGGTACAGGGAAGGGTACACGATTCTTATTCTGATATACTTGCGCAATGAGATAACAGTCTGACTTTTAATTGCAACTTTGCAATGGTCGTCACTGCAAGAAAGTCCAGAGTTATGACTTAGTGAAAGGTTCGGTATTGATTATGCATATTTTTCACCCCAAAAACTGCATTCTCCATAATATTCCTGCATCGGAGCTCAGAAGGCAGAGAAGTTTGGTGGGCTGAGTGCAAGTTATCAGTTATTAATGGAAGGCTAAAAAGTACAAATAGAACTATCTGTTATCAATTTGCTTATTCTTTTTATTACACACTTTTACAGCTATGAGATGATGTATTTATTTTGGAGAACGGTGTTGTCGGAATTAAACTCAGGGTCATTCTGTCATTGTGATTAACAGGACTACATTGTTGCATTGATACCATTCGCTTGATCAATGTTTCACTATTCAGTTTCTCAAAACCATACCATGGAAAATGCTCACATGATTTGCTCATATAAGATATAAGATTATTAAGGGGTTGGACACGTTAGAAGCAGGAAACATGTTCCCAATGTTGGGGGAGTCCAGAACAAGGGGCCACAGTTTAAGAATAAGGGGTAGGCCATTTAGAACGGAGATGAGGAAAAACTTTTTCAGTCAGAGAGTTGTAAATCTGTGGACTTCTCTGCCTCAGAAGGCAGTGGAGGCCAATGCTCTGAATGCATTCAAGAGAGAGCTAGATAGAGCTCTTAAGGATAGCGGAGTCAGGGGGTATGGGGAGAAGACAGGGACGGGGTACTGATTGAGAATGATCAGCCATGATCACATTGAATGGCGGTGCTGGCTCAAAGGACCGAATGGCCTCCTCCTGCACCTATTGTCTATTGTCTATTGTCTATAATCTTTGTCAAGAAATAAAGTTCCATCTACTGAGTCCTTGTTGAGAGCTTCAACTACTTATTCCTGGCATCATCCCAGTGGCAATGATGTGCAAGCCCCCAGTGGATCTAACAGACGTCTGAGATGCTGCAAAATGCGTGCAATTGCCCAGCTGTAACTGTCCTGAAAAAATTCAACATTACTTTCTTGCTTTTGTGTTGTCATTTTCAACGGGGGCTGAAATCTAAAATAGGGGCTATTTTTAATTTTAATTGGACGTGAAACTGGAAGAGCAGCCAATCAGCACACCTAAAACCAGCGGTGAATTCCCAGATCCCTGTCCGATGTCGGGTTTTCGTACATAATTTGTGTGAGCCATCAATTGCACGTTAGTGCTTATATGGCTCGTCCTCACCAGTGGCTCCAATCTGGGCACTTCTGACAGAGTATCAGTGCATCTGGGAGCTCATTATAATGTAACATACATCTAAATAATCCTGAGCATTCACAGGGCCACATAGATTCTTGGGGATTAGAAACTTGACTTCACCCAGGGTGATTAATTTAACGCCAATATAAGACTAGCACTTGTTGCCTGTCTTGCTTGATGTTGGTGGAAGCTAGTTAACCCAGAGCCCAACCAGAGCTGGTTGTTGAACTCGTGTTCAGAACAGATTTTCCTTTTTTTTATAATGTACTCTTTTATTGGCATTTCACAGCAAACACATTTCCATAAAATGGGGTACTGATTGAGAATGATCAGCCATGATCACATTGAATGAGGGTGCTGGCTCGAAGGGCCGAATGGCCTCCTCCTGCACCTATTGTCTATTGTCTATATTGTCTAAAACGGGTTTCAGGTATAATGCTATATGTATACATCATCCACTTATGTTTCTCTTGAATTGCCGCTTTTTGTCATTTGTACAAAGCAAATATAGAAACAGAAACGCAATAAAAACTACAAACTACAAACACTTGGGGAGTGATCCTTTCTTTACCATATAATCAAAAAATTGTAACATTAAAGTCTGGCCTATGAGGCGTTACATAGTTAACCCAATTTTCCCAGCGTGTCACAAATAAATCCAATTTAAAGTTAACATATGCTGTTATTTTCTCCATTTTATAAATATCCATTGTGATGGCCATCCATGCATTCAGAGTTGGGCTCCCCTGTGATAACCATTTCTTTGTGCGAGCTTTTTAACCAGCTACCATCAATATAGAGGGCAGATTTTTCAGCTGCACTGACACGCAGCTATACTGAACAAATCTAACGCTTGCCTCAGATAACCTCTTAGATTTGTCAGACTTCTGGCGAATGTTTAATCCCGACAAGTTAAGACTTTCTGCAACTTTCTCTCGGAATTGCTGGCTTTTTGTTTCTCTTCGCGATTCCAATGAGGTGGAAGAGGAGCAGTATCGGAGAGAGAAAAAGAGGGCAAATGTTGATTTGGAAAGGAATGTATCCCACAACAAAATCGAAAACACTGCCGATGTTGGCAATCTGGAACAGAATTTGAAACGCCGCCTGGCCTGCTGAGGTTCCTCAGCATTTTTTGTTCAGGTTCTATTTTCCTGAGACAACTTGGTATGGAATGGTACAATGTGCTCAGCGAGGAGCTCTCAGTGAAAAGTTAGTGTTATTAATGAATCTGTAGAAGGGCTGTGAAGGTTTCTGCATAAAGAACTACAGCCAAAACTACTTACTATGGTGATGTTTGCGGTCGGCATCAACTCATTTTGAGAAGACACAGGATTAGAAATTTACTCTTTAACACTTGCACCAAAACCAGAATATGGTAATAGCTACATGTTGCATTCTATTCTCAAACTTGGATTCTATTGGTTTACTAGACCACGTGGACCCTTTGGGCCCAAACCTCTCCTGCATTGGTGCAGCACCCTCTCCGCCCCCCTTGCCCTCTCCTTCCCTCCTCCCCCTCCCCCCTCCCTCCTCCCCCTCCCTCCTCCCCTCCCCTTCCACATCCCTCCACCCCCTTCCCCTCCCCTTCCCTCCCCCTCCAACCCCTTCCCCTCCCCTCCCCTCCCCTGCTCGTTCCCCTCCCCCTTCCCTCACCCGCCCACTCCACCCCCCTCAACCCCCCTATCCTCCCTCCTCCCCCTCCCTCCTCCCCCTCCCTCCTCCCACCTCCCCTCCCCTTCCCCCTCCCTCCAGCCTGCTTCCCCTCCCCTTCCCTCCCCCTCCACCCCCCTTCCCCTCACCTCCCCTCCTCTCCCCATTCCCCTCCCCCCTTCCCTCACCCGCCCACTCCACCCCCCTCAACCCCCCTTATCCTCCCTCCTCCTCCTCCCCCTCCCTCCCCCCCTCCCCCCCTCTCCCTCCCTAGCAGATAGATTTAAACTTTAAAATGTGAATAACTTAAAAAATGTAACACCAATTTCAATGAAACTTCTTCCATTAGCACCAAAGGGAAGACGATGAGTAAGGTGGGCCTAAAATTGTCGCGCTATCATGTACCGTTTTGGCTGTAGTTCAGGAACAAACAAATGAGAGTTTTAGTATATAGATAGACAAGTTATATTCCTAATTTGCCTGTTTAGTGGAAAGGCTTTGGAATGTCTCATTTACTCATTTACGTAGGATAGCTAACCTCTAATCTGTTCCTCTAGTCTCATTAATTACATGGGTTGTCCAGTTAAGCTTTGGGTCAATCCTGAGCTGTAATTGATTAAGCGTTGCAATTGAAAGACTTTTGGAAGACTTCAAGGTGTATTTTCACTGCTGATAAATCTGCAGGAGTCTGGGAGGATCCTTCAGAGGAAGATTGTATTTGCCTTCTGCAAAAGATTCAGTTCCATGCCCAAAACATATGACTGAAGAAGTGAGAAGGTTGACTTGCTCTCCTCACACAGTGTCCATGTCCAAGGTTCTCAGTTCTTGGATGAACTATTGTGACCAAAAAAATAAATGTCAAACCGTGACTTCAAAATTTATAATGTAAAGTTTATGTAATTGTCATGCTTACCGTACCATGTTCCACCCCATAGAATTCAGCGACTGCATATCCCAATGGTTGATATTTTGCAGTGATCTTCCTGGTTTGAGCTGTGGTGCATTCATTCAAGTACACCAGGATGCAATTGATAGTTGATCGAGGTTTCACCTGATGTCCACAGCATGTGATTTAGAGTTGTCGTCTATGGAGTTGAGCACTAAAAATTGTTCCAGTTGAGAATGGATTTGGAAGATGTTTTTAGATATATATAAACTTGAGGCACACACGATAAATGGCCGAGAGCACGGTGGTGCAGCGGTAGAGTGACTGCCTGACAGTGCCAGAGACCAGGGTTCGATCCTGACTAAGGGGGTTGTCTGTTTGGAGTTTGTACGTTCTCCCCATGACCCACGTGGGTTTTCCCCCGATATCTCCGGTTTCCTCCCACACTCCAAAGACATAGAGGTTTGTTTGTTAATCGGCTTGGTATGAATGTAAAATTGTCCCTAGTGTGTCTAGGACAGCATTACTGTGCGGGGATCGCTGGTCGACGCGGACTCGGTGGGCCAAAGGGCCTGTTTCCACGCTGTGTCCCTAAACTAAACTAAACTAAAACCCACAGCTCAAATTTGAAGGAATTCCTTCCTCATGACCCGATCCAGATTTATCCATCACCTAACCTTTTGTGGATGTACTTTGGATAACTGACCACATCTATATTTGGGGGGGGGGGGGGGGAGGGGGGGGGGGAGGGGAGGGCCGAGCTCAGCAAAATATGACGTAAACACAAATGGCCAAAAGTGACAGAAAATCACAGTTCTGTTGTTGTTAATGTACTTAATTTAAAAAATATATATTAGCCAGTGTCAGATATTGCTGGGATATATGCTACTCGATCAGTATCTCAGCAGGTCAGGCAGCATCTCAGGAGAGAAGGAATGGGTGACGTTTCGGGTCGAGACCCTTCTTCAGTCTGAAGAAGGGTCTCGACCCGAAATGTCACCCATTCCTTCTCTTCTGAAATGCTGCCTGACCTGCTGAGTTACTCCAGCATTTTGTGAATAAATACCTTCTTGATCTCACATCAGTTAAAACAATATTTTTTCTTTCTATTTATTGAATATATTTCACTGCCTGTCCAGCATTTTGTGAAATAAATACCTTTGATTTGTACCAGCATCTGCAGTTATTTTCTTACACTACTCTATCAGTATCTGTGCTTTCAGTGATTGATTTTTAAAGATGTATTTGTGGTGGGATTCACATTGACACAGCGCTTCAATGATCTAATTCATTTCATCGTACGCCATAAGGCAGCTTCTGAACGTGGCCAATGGATGACAGTGGTGACCTTTCTGTGGCTGTTTGGGTCACCCTGCCGCTTTTATGTCGTACGTGGCCACTTTTTCAATGAACCTTTGAATTCCTCTCACTGTGGTTAATGTCTCTGCAGTTGACCTAATGCTGAAGGAGGAACAACAGTCTTTATGGCTTCTGCACACACCAGTGACCCTGTCACAACGTACCATCTCTTTCAGTGGCCTCAGAACATTTCAACAGCTTTGCAGGCACATTAATGCAAACGTTCAACAAATAAAGATACCATAAACAGGAATACAATGAATTATCAGTTATACTTGGTAGCTAGACCGTAACAGTGCAAGCCAAAGCATCTTGTGCAGGAGATGCAAAGTCCGGAGCATGTCGATGCTGAGGTAGGGTTGTGCAATTTAGTTCAACAGTCCGATGATCGATCGATGGGAAGAAGCTATTCTTGACCCCCAGCTCCTGAACCTTCTTCCCGATGGTATCAGCAAGATAAGGGCATAGAAACATAGAAACATAGAAAATAGGTGCAGGAGGAGGACATTTGGCCCTTCAAGCCAGCACCGCCATTCATTGTGATCATGGCTGATCATCCACAATCAGTAACTCGTGCCTGCCTTCTCCCCATATCCCTTGATTCCACTCGCCCCTAGAGGTCTATCTAACTCTCTTTTAAATTCATCCAGTGAATTGGCCTCCACTGCCTTCTGTGGCAGAGAATTCCACAAATTCACAACTCTCTGGGTGAAAAGGTTTCTTCTCACCTCAGTTTTAAATGGCCTCCCCTTTATTCTTAGACTGTGGCCCCTGGTTCTGGACTCGCCCAACATTGGGAACATGTTTCCTGCATCTTGTTGCCTTCGTGAGGTAACGATTCCTCTAGTTCCCTTTGATGGTGGGCAAGTCAGTGCCCGTGATGGACCGGATCTAGTGAACCATTTTCTGCAGACTCCTTCATTCTTCGGCATTCAAGTTATCAAACCAAGCCCTGATACAATCTGTCAATATGCTCTCGACATTACACCTATGGACGTTCAATGGAGTATTCGGCAACATCGCCACAAACCTCTGAGGAGATAATCCATTTCTGCAATATCGTGATATTCCACATTCTTTACAAATAACTGCATTTTTGAGACAACTTCACATTTCTTTTCCACAATGAAATTGAAGATTGTTTAATCAATGCTTGTTGGTGCATTCATGGAACTATTGACAAATGAAGGATTGATCTGGTGGAAAATGCTAAAACTGTAATCAACTGCAGAAAAGAAATCTAATATAATCAATTACAGTCATCCTGTTTAATGGAAGATCTATGATTCTATCTGCATTCTGAACCATGAAAGATGAAAACTGTTAATATTAATATAATAGAAAGGTATACAGCTGTCATGTTGATCCAGTAGTTCAATCAGTGTTGAGATTGATTAAGCAAGAACATAAATAAAGATGAAATATGAAAGAATTATTTAATACATCAAACCTTGTTCCCTCACACACCCACAGAAGCCATTTGATTATGTGTCCTACATACACATCAATTGCTTTTTCAGAAAGTTCAGATCAGAGCTCTGGTCTCCAGAACATTTAATCATTGCAAAACACTGGCCAGTCTTCTGTGTGTAGGAAGGATCTGCAGATGCTGGTTTAAACTGAAGATAGACACAAAAAGCTGGGGTAACCCAGCATCTCTAGAGAGAAGGCCACTTAGAACTGAAAAAGTTTTTCCTCATCTCAGTTCTAAGTGGCCTACCCCTTATTCTTAAACTGTGGCCCCTCTTTCTGGACTCCCCCAACCATATAACCATATAACAATTACAGCACGGAAACAGGCCCGTTCGGCCCTACCAGTCCACGCCGACCACTTTCTCTGACCTAGTCTCATCTACCTGCTCTCAGACCATAACCCTCCAATCCCAACATTGGGAACATGTGGGAACAACAAAGAAAGGAAAAGACAGACCGACTGTTGGCGAGGCTGCCGTTAGGCCGCCACCCGGTGGTCGTTTATCAAGGTTATGGATAAAAGTACAAGCTGCAGAGAAGCCGTGACAGATGGTCTCTGTGAGGGCACAGCTATGTGGTGAGAAGCTCATCTTGGTGTCATGTGTAAAATGGCTGCTGTGAATAGTCTGATTCAACCTTCGTCACTCGTTGTGATGGATGATACATTGCAAAACATTTGATGAGACATCCATTAGCTTGAAGATGGGGAGAGCTTGAAAGAAGGGACTGGAAGTGGCCAGGGAGGCAGTGAGGACCAGGGGTGGCATTGACCTGCTGATGAACTTCATGGGGTTAGGAGGGAGAGATAGATCAGCCATGATTGAATGGCTGAGTAGACCTGATGGGATGAAGGAAGCAAGACTGAGGAATCTGGGAGGGAAGATGAGAAATAGTTTGAAAACAAAAGATGAGAATTGAAATAGAAATGATGGTTTATTTTTAGTTTAGAGATACAGTGCAGAAACAGGCCCTTCGGCCCACCGAGACTGCACCGACCAGCGATCCCCACAAATTAATGCTATCCTACACATACAATTTGCTCTTATACCAAGTAGACAAACCCATCCAATTAACCTAAAATCCTGTGCGTCTTTGGAGTGTGGGAGGAAACCCACTCAGGTCACGGGGAGAACGTACAAACTCCGTACAGACAAGCACCAGTAGTCAGGATCGAACCCATGTCTCTGGCGCTGCCAAGCACTGTAAGGCAGCAACTCTACCTCTGTGCCACTATGCCGCCCTTGAATGGCCTTGACCTTTTAGTCAAATCTCATAGTCAAAAATATATCGCACTGTGAAAAGCTCCAAACATACAGGAGGGTTCAGTGTGTCCATTCTCTCAGCAAAACGCTTCTGCTTGTTTGCTCCACTAGTTATAACTTTCCGCTCAGTCTCACTCCCACATCGACAAGCTCCCACACAACATCAGCCATTTCTATGCCAATCAATATATCAAGACTCACTTATCAACATGGACAGTGAATTCAAGCCACATGCCAGCTGATATTTGCAACAAAGTGGCTTTGCGGGGAACGGCTAATTTCTTTGGTTTTGGCTGTCACGGCCTATGTGTGCTTCTTGATGGCTTAAGGCAGTTGATTGCTCTGCTGGTGGAAATGTCAGGTCTGCTTTTCCACGGTGCAATATCATGGTCAATCCCAAGTGATCTGTTCACCGCTCAGAATTATATGAAACTTAAAGCACTGGGGCAGGTGATGATTATTCACACAGAGGGTGGTGGGTGAATGGAACAAGCTGCCGGAGGAGGTAGTTGAGGCTGGGACTATCCCAACGTTTAACAAACAGTTAGACAGGTACATGGATAGGACGGGTTTGGAGGGATATGGACCAAACGCAGGCAGGTGTGACTAGTGCCGTTGGGACATGTTGGTCGGTGTGGGCAAGTTGGGCTGAAGGGCCTGTTTCCACACTGTGTCACTCTATGACTCTATGACTCTATGACTATGGCATAGGTCACTCTGCATGCACAATGTTTAAATCTTACCCTTCCCTTCAATATCTTCCCTTTCACATATCAGCTACCTGAACCATCATGTGATGATCCAACTTTAGATAGTTCCTCTGTCCCTCTCTTCCCCTCCCCCTTCCCAGTTCTCCCTCTATCTTCCTGTCTCCACCTGTATCCTTCCTTTGTCCCGCCCCCCTGACATCAGTCTGAAGAAGGGTCTCGACCCGAAACGTCGCCCATTCCTTCTCTCCTGAGATGCTGCCTGACCTGCTGAGTTACTCCAGCATTTTGTGAATAAATACCTTCGATTTGTACCAGCATCTGCAGTTATTGTCTCATTCTACTTTGTGACTTATTTGTTTTGCAATATTAGTGTGGAGCAACATTACTATATTCTATTGATGTAAGGGTGTTAGGGACGAGGGTGTTGATTTTTTTAGTGATCAGTTCTTGTTTGAGGAAGGTGATGATTATAATTTGCTGTTTAACTTTTATTCACCCAAAGTTCTTTGATGAAGACTAGCATCATCTTGCTGCATAGCCATTTTTTTTTTTTTTAGCTATATATCTCAACAATCTGGTCCTGAATGTCCACAAAACAAAGGAGATCATCTTTTGACTTCAGGAGAAACCGGTGCAGTCACACACCACTCCACATCAGTGACACTGCTGTGGAGTTAGTCAGTAGCACTAAGTTCCTGGGGGTGCAGATTACCCTGACCTGGTCCCTAAACACAGCATCTCCAGTCAAGAGAGCCCAGCAGCATTTGCACTTTCTGTGCCGGTTGAGAAGAGCACTCCTCCCCCATCCCACCCTCACCACTTTCTACAGGGGCACCATAGAGAGCAGACTGACCAGCTGCATCTCTGTCTGGTCTGGGGACTGCAAAGCCTCAGGCTGGAGGTCCGTGCGGAGAGTGGTGAGGACGGCTAAGAAAATCATCGGGGTCTTCACATCCTTCCATCCAGGACATTGCACACAAACACTGCTTGACAAAGGCCAACAACATCATTAAAGACCCCACCCATCTCCATCACGGACTGTTCACCCTGCTGCCCTCTGGTCAAAGGTACTGCAGCACACGGAGCACAACAGCCAGGTTCTGCAATAGCTTCTTCCCCCGAGCCATCAGACTCTTGAATCCCCAATAATCCACCGCCATTAACTCAGTTATTTCTCTTTTTTTATGTGCGTGTTACTTATTTATTTTATTTTATCTATTTTATTATTCTGTGTTACATTGTGAGCCAGACGCAACAGAATTTCGTTCAAATGTCTGGTGTATAGTTTTGAATGACAATAAAATTTGGAGAAAAAAAATTAAATGTGTCTCAGGTTGACAGTGGTGTAAAACTTCATTAATAAAAGGCTTATTGATGAATTAGCTTTTTCCACACTGTATTGAAAGGAATGTTCAGAAATAGCCGAATCTGTTCCGTGAAGAAAGATTTGCTTCCAAGCTTTTTGACAAGTACATGTACTGATCTGGGAACTAAAGTTTGGTTTATTATGCTTTCCCCTTCTGACCTGTTTCTGGTCAGATTCTTTGGTAAGGACACTCAAATTAATACCAGCCATGAATTCAAGTCAAAATGCTTGAAGGAAAAGATAATTCAGAAAGAAAAGACACAACGTACTGGAGTAATTCAGCGGGTCGGGTAGCATCTCTGGAGAATATGGATAGATGACATTTTAGATCAGGACCCTTCTTCAGACTGATTGTGTGGTGGGGGGGGGGGGGGGGGGAGCTAGAAGGGAGGAGGGGAAGGACAAAGCCTGGCAAGTGATCGGCGGATACAGGTGAGGAGGGGGTGGGCAGAATGCTGGACAATGACCAGAGATGAAAAGACAGCAGGTGTGAGGAAAGGATTGAAGACCTTCAAATTGTGGTTAGAGGGAGGAATCTAGGTGGAAGAGGAGAAATAGGTGTGAATGTAGGTGGAGCACTGTGGAAGTGGGGCGGAGGGAAGAAAGTGGGGAAGGGGGTACAGGTGCTCCTCAGCTTACGATGGGGTTCCGTTCCGAGAAACCCATCGCAAACCGGAAAATATTGGAAGTCGAAATGCATTGAATGCACGCGATCACTTGACTGCAAGCGAGCGGCGGGTCGCTACAGGGAGCGGCCGTTTGAACCATCGCAAAGTCGAAATATCGCAAGTCGAAGCATCGTAAGTTGGAAGAATGGAGCGACTGAGCTTGTCTACACTGGAATTTAGAAGGATGAGAGGGGATCTTATTGAAACATATAAGATTATTAAGGGATTCGACACGCTAAAGGCAGGAATCATGTTCCCGATGTTGGGGGAGTCCAGAACTAGGGGGGACAGTTTAAGAATAAGGGGTAGGCCATTTAGAACTGAGATGAGGAAAAACTTTTTCAGTCAGAGAGTTGTGAATCTGTGGAATTCTGCCTCAGAAGGCAGTGGAGGCCAATTCTCTGGATGCTTTCAAGACAGAGTTCGATCAAGCTCTAAAAGGGATATGGGGAGAAGGCAGGAACGGGGTACTGATTGTGGATGATAAGCCATGATAACAGTGAATGCTGGTGCGAATGGCCGAATAGCCTACTCCTGTACCTATTGTCTATTGTGTCTGTGTATTTGGAGATCGATCTCACCGATTTATAGTAGGTCACATCTGGAACGGGCCATGCAGGAGATGATATTAGAGGTGGTGCAAGTGAACCTCTAACTCACCTGAAGATAGACACAAAATGCTGGAGTAACTCAGTGCGGCAGGTAGCATCTCTGGAGAGACAGAATCCATTCCTTCTCTCCAGAGATGCTGCCTATGCCGCTGAGTTACTCCAGCAAATTTTGTCTATCTTAGGTTTTTACCAGCATCTGCAGTTCCTTCCTACTCTAACTCTCCTGGAAGGGTTGCTGGGGTCCCTGGAGGGATGTGAGGGAACAACCCCTTCCTGGGTACTTTCCCCTACCACTGCCTGTCTCTGTTCCTCCAGCCTCAGTTTCTCCCTCTTTGTTCACGGCCCCCTCTGTCTCCTTACTGTACTCCGCCTCGTCATTATTGGGTATCCAGACCACTACAGTAGTGGCGGGATGTCATATGTTGAAAGAATGGAGCGACTGGGCTAATCCACAAACAGAATTTTTACCTGACACTTACTGATGGTTTTATCATCAACGATTTCTAAAATCGTTATAAAATCAACTTCTTATAGAAATGTCTTAGATCTCACTTGGATTTATATTCAAACTACTTCAATATTTATCTGAATTTAAAGATATTCTTAACCATCTTTCAGTAGGTGCTCTACTGTTTATTACTGTTAATGAATCAAGGTAAATGAATCAAGGTTTTTAGAAGGATGAGAGGGGATCTTATCGAAACATATAAGATTATTAAGGGGTTGGACACGTTAGAGGCAGGAAACATGTTCCCAATGTTGGGGGAGTCCAGAACCAGGGGCCACAGTTTAAGAATAAGGGGTAGGCCATTTAGAACGGAGATGAGGAAAAACATTTTCAGTCAGAGAGTTGTGAATCTGTGGAATTCTCTGCCTCAGAAGGCAGTGGAGGCCAATTTTCTGAATGCATTCAAGAGAGCTAGATAGAGCTCTTAAGGATAGCGGAGTCAGGGGGTATGGGGAGAAGGCAGGAACGGGGTACTGATTGAGAATGATCAGCCATGATCACATTGAATGGCGGTGCTGGCTCGAAGGGCCGAATGCCCTCCTCCTGCACCTACTGTCTATTGTCTATTGTAAATGGGCCCTGCTTTTTTAAAATAAAAAATAATATAATGTGGAAACTAATGGTAAGTTGCATCAAATATCTCTTTTACAATGATTTGTACCTTCTGAATATTTAAACTTTCTTCAGCGGTGATACTGGGCATTACCTTGCCAGAAATATGTAAAATGTATAAACTGGAGCGAGTCTCAGGAATTCCCTGGCTATCCAAAAGAGTCTACGATATTAACAATTCAACGGTACAGCATTGCGAACTGATACATATTACAGAGTGGTCATTTTTCTCATTGGTTTCCCATATTCTGCTGTGACAGTACGAACAAATTTTTGTTCTGGAATATGATACGCAGTATAAATTATACATTCCTCTCACTAGAATGCTGATTTTATAATACCTCGTTGACCTAAAGAAACAGATAACCAAAACATAATTTTATCAGATCAGAATTGTTTTCTTGCACCGAGATTATCCGTGACTTTTCCTGTCTTGCATGCCTGAACAGAATAAGGAAACTCAAAGCAACTCTGAAGAAATTCCTGCTCTAAACAGGTGTAACAAGTCATTATAAAAGAGAAATTTGATGCATATTGGCATTAATTTCCTTGTTAAATAAACAAGGAATATGATTTTATTTTGGTGCAATTATCCTGAAAACCTCCCGATGTCTTGAAGTGGAGAGACTAATTGTCAGTATGTACGTGTATTCTTACCGTATTGAATGATTCATGTTGAAAATAATAGTAGCATCCTCGTCTCCAGATAAATAATTCGATATAATGATTTTTTTAAATTTAAATGGCTGTTAATTCACAAAATGCTGAGAGGCAAACTGCAAAACAGGCAGGTTATTTTTCTCATGTTGAATGGAAGGTATGTTGAATTATTAAAGAAAGCATACTTTAAAAATGATTAACAAGCTTTACCAACATGCCAAGAACATGAGAAATAGATGTGTAGGATGGAACTGCAGATGCTGGTTTAAACCAAAGAGAGTAATAATAATAATATATTATTCGTCCCACACCGGGGAAACTTACAAAACGCTGGAGTAACTCAGTGGGACTCTGTGGGAAATAGACACAAAAAGCTGGAGTAACTCAGTGGGACAGGCAGCATCTCTGGAGGGAAGGAATGGGTGACGTTTCGGGCCGAGACCCTTCCTCAGACGCTTCTTCTTCCGTCTGAAGAAGGGTCTCACTCCCAAACGTCACCCATTCCTTCCCTCCAGAGATGCTGCCTGTCCCACTGAGTTACTCCAGCTTTTTGTGTCTATTTCCCACAGAGTTCCCACAGAGTTACTCCAGCTTTTTGAGTCTACATGAGAAATAGAAGCAATAATAGATGGTATGACCCCTTGAGGCTAGTCTGCTGATTATGAAATTATTTTGGCCTGAACTCTATTTTCCTGCTTGATCCCAAAAGCTTTTGGCTGGTTTGGATTCCAATCCACCGCACCATCTACATTCACTGGAATTTAGAAGACTGAGGGGTGATCTTATAGAAACATATAAAATTCTTAAGGGGTTGGAGAGGCTAGATGCGGGAAGATTGTTCCCGATGTTGGGGGAGTCCAGAACCAGGGGTCACAGCTTAAGGATAAGGGGGAAGTCTTTTAGGACCGAGATGAGAAAACATTTCTTCACACAGAGAGTGGTGAGTCTGTGGAATTCTCTGCCACAGAAGGTAGTTGAGGCCAGTTCATTGGCTATATTTAAGAGGGAGTTAGATGTGGCCCTTTTTGCTAAAGGGATCAGGGGGTATGGAGAGAAGGCAGGTACAGGCTACTGAGCTGAATGATCAGCCATGATCACAGTGAATGGCGGTGCAGGCTCGAAGGGCCGAATGGCCTACTCCTGCACCTATTTTCTATGTTTCTATGTTTCTATGTTTCATATTCCACCCTGAGAATTCCTTTCACTCCAAGTGAGTTGTTTAGCTTAGGTTTAGGTTTATTATTGTCACGTGTATAAAAGTACAGTGGAAAGCTTTATTTTGCATGCTGTACAATCAGATCAGATATAATATACATAAATATAATCAAGTCAAACTCAAGGGCAATAGATAGAGCACAGGGAGAGATACAGAGTGCAGAATATAGTCTCAGCATTGTAGCACATCAGTTACACAAACAAAGTCCAATCTCCTCAGTGGATTAGAGGTGAGTCGGTCTGAAGAAGGGTCTCGACCCGAAACATCACCCATTCCTTCTCTCCAGAGGTGCTGCCTGTCCCGCTGAGTTACTCCAGCATTTTGTGTCTACGGTCAGTAGCCTTATGGAAGGACCATTAAGGTGCCTGATAACAGAGGGGAAGGAGCTGTTTCTGAGTCTGAGACACCAATTCTAGAATGCCCCAGTGGCCTTTCGAGAATTCAGTGCCATGAAAGGCCTTTCATGCATTTTAATAATCGGAGGCATGCAAAAAATAGTTGAGACAGCAAATTTAAAAAAAATAAGTTACACAAAAAAATATTTAAAAGTAATTATAGACTTTCAGATAAGGCAAAATAAATTAAATATATACAAAGTTCTTACTTGTACGTCCATTGGATGCACAAGAGACTGTTGATGGTGAAACCTGTCGCAAACATAGAAGAACAATTGAAGAAACTCAGTGGATCAAGTGCATCAGTGGAGGGAAATGGACAGTCAATATTTCAGCTTGAGTCAACCAGCACAGTATTGGTCCTTTGCCCCAATTCATCTATGCCAACCAAGATGCCACAGCTGAGCTCATCCCCTTTGCCTGTAGCTCAAGACCCTTTATCTAGACTGAAAATGTAGAGGGAAGTAGCCAGTATAAAGAGGTTGCGGGATGGGGTGGGATGGCAAGAACTAGATAGGTAGATACAGATGAAGAGGGGTTGAATGGCAGAATGACAGTCAGGTGGTGGAGATAGCAACAGACGCTGGGATATGACAAGTGGAGACCAAAAGGCTGTTGGTTCTGGAACCTGAAAGAAAAGTAAGGTGATGAATGGAACTGAATGTGGAATGATGACCGATGGAGGGGTGACGACCCTTCTTAAACTGCTTACCCTGTCACAGTCTGTCCTGTTCACTCACCTGCCAGCCACGCCCACCACGTTAAGCCAACTCCCCTCACCTGTTCACTCACCTGCTCCAGATCACCAATCAAGCCAGCATATAAACCCTTCCTGCACACACACACTTGTTGCCAGATTGTTCTTAGCCCTCATGCACGACTCTCCAGCATTCTCTCTCGGACCGATTTCCCGTTGCCGACCCTGCCTGCTCCCGACCTTCACGCCTCGTCGTAGCCTTGGTGAACGCCTCAGTCTTCTGTCCCCGACCACGAGCAGGTAGAAATAAAGCTCATTCTAAAACTATTTCCTTGGTTCCGTGTGCTGCATTTGGGTCTACCTGCGGTCTGTTACACACCCTTCCCTTCCCTCTAAAAGTGTTCAATAAATGCCAACTCTGTTTTGATGCAGGCGGACATGAAATTTTGATTTTGCAATGGTGGTGAGATCAGTTAAAATCTTGATTTTTACACATTGAACAGTGCAATTTGAAAACTTACACAGAGTTACATTTCAAATTCATGTATCCAGTTGTGAATTCAGAGCATTTATTCAGGCACAAGTTGCCCAGAAGCAAATCTGAACTTATCAGTTTCCCAGTTGGTTAGTTGCTTAAAATATCTCTCACAATTTGAACGCATTTTCACTGCTACTTTGGCATCTGTTCAAAACTTTAGCTTTGATTCGATCTAGTCCAGATTGCAATTATATTTTACTTAAGCATTGCTCCAGTTTTAATAGAGGCAGAACCATTAAATTTCTAAGAGGCATATTTAAAAATTAAGAATCAGTTTTTTGTTTGGCCAATGCTACTCGTAACTATCTCTTTTGAATAAGTATAAGTCTCGTGTGTACTATTGTAATATAATCGCTAACATGTAAATTAAAATCAGAGTATTCCTCACTTACTGCCCAGATGAGAACAGAAACGCTTGTTTTTAATGTATGTATAAAATACCTTTGGATTTTTCTTAAACCTTCTCACCAAGGATATTCCATGACCCATTTTGGCCTTTCTAGTTCCTTGTTTGGTATCTTTTCCGCTCTTGATATATTCTTTCAGGGCATTGTCTGATTTCAGCTTCTGAAACCTTTAATATGCTTTTTTTTTTTCATTTTTGACAATTTGTTTAATACACCTCTCACCATCCAAGGTCCCCAAACCTCTCCATCCTTCTCTCTCATCCTCAGTGAAATATGCTGGTCCTGAATTCTGACTAGCTGGTCTTGGAATTTAGTTTAGTTTAGAGATACAGCGCGGAAACAAGCCCTTTCGGCCCACCGGGTCCGCGCCGACCAGCGATCCCCGCACATTAACACTATCCTACACCCACTAGGGACATTTTTTTACATTTACCGAGCCAATTAACCTACAAACCTGTACGTCTTTGGGGTGTGGGAGGAACCCGAAGATCTCGGAGAAAACACACGCAGGTCACGTACAAATTCCGTACAGACAGCATCCGTAGTCGGGATCGTACCCGGGTCTCCGGCGCTGCATTCGTTGTGAGACAGCAACTCTACCGCTGCGCCACCGTGCCACCCAAAGACTCCCACATGTCTGATGGAATTTACACAATAATAGCTGTTTTCAATGTACTGTCCCTAAATCCTGCCCACTAATGTTGTAATATGCCTTCCTCCAATTTAGCACTTTAGCCTGAGGTCCAGACATATCCTGATCAATAACTATCTTAACATTTCAGGATATTGTCTCAATGGATGTGCCCTCCGGTATATTTTCTGTGACAAAGAATTCCACAGATTCACCACCCTCTGACCAAATACATTTCTTCTCATCTCCTTCCTCAAGGAATGTCCTTTAATTCTGAGGCTATGACCTCTAGTCCTAGACTCTCCCACTGGGGGAAACATCCTCTCCACATCCACTCGATCTAATTCTTTCGTTATTTGGTACATTTCAATGAGGTCCCCCCTCTTTCTTCTAAACTCCAGCGAGTACAGGCCCAGTGCCGTCAAACGCTCATCATAGGTTAACCCACTCATACTTGCAAACCTCCTCTGGACCCTCTCCAGGACCCGCATATCCTTCCTCAGATATGGTGCCCAAAATTGGTCGCAATGCTCCAAACACGGCCTGACCAGCGCCTTATAGAGCCTCAGCATAACATCTCTGTTTTTGTATTCTAGCCCTCTTGAAATAAATGCGAACATTGAGTTTGCCTTCTTCACTACCGATTCGACTTGCAGATTAACTTTTTGGTTGCCCAAGATGTGACGGACATGATTATAGAATCTTGACATCTTACCACACAGAGGCAAACAAGGTTAAATCAGATAGTGCAAGGACAGCCTTTCTGACATGTCTCAAAGTTCTGCTGAGTAAGAACTTAAAACTCTTTAATAAGACAGGTTAGTTAAATGGTTGGATTTCCTCGACATTTCTTTGCACAAGATGGTGCGCATCTATTAATTTAATACTCTGTGCACAAATTTTATAAACCTTATAAAATTAAATCTTTGCGCAAATCCTCTTGTTCTGTATTGAGATGTTATTTTGGTCTTCTTGCATAATTTTAGGGATCTGTTCCAATGCTTCCTTTGTGATATCAGATTACTGAAATGAAACAAAATGTCAATGCTGTTGAACTCTATCCAATTTCATTACTATTCTGTCAGCGTGATTATTAATACAAGCCATAACGAAGAAACAATAGTATTTTATTGCAACTGGACTGAAGAAAAACGAATTTCAAATGACCAAAAATTTGAGCTGGTTTGCAACATTAGGTGCATTATTTAACTTCTGTCTTTAGATTGCACCTTTGTTGAAATGCTACAAAACAAAATAGTGTGCTAAGATTAATTTTTCTTTCTCATAATGTACAATTTTTTTTAGGCTTGGGAGTCACAGTATGCCTGGATAATTTTACAAATTTCCAACAAATTATTTTCTGAAGTTTGTTAACATTGAAATGTATATGTACATTGAAATGAAAGATTCACAAGGATATAGAAACATTGAAACATAGAAATAGGTGCAGGAGTAGGCCATTCGGCCCTTCGAGCCTGCACCGCCATTCAATATGATCATGGCTGATCATCCAACTCAGTATCCTGTACCTGCCTTCTTTCCATACCCCCTGATCCCTTTAGCCACAAGGGCCACATCTAACTCCCTCTTAAATATAGCCAATGAACTGGCCTCAACTACCTTCTGTGGCAGAGAATTCCACAGATTCACCACTCTCTGTGTGAAAAAAAGGTTTCTCATCTCGGTCCTAAAAGACCTCCCCCTTATCCTTAAACTGTGACCCCTTGTTCTGGACTCCCCCAACATTGGGAACAATCTTCCTGCATCTAGCCTGTCCAACCCCAAGAATTTTGTAAGTTTCTATAAGATCCCCCCTCAATCGTCTAATTTCCAGCGAGTACAAGCCGAGTCTATCCAGTCTTTCTTCATATGAAAGTCCTGCCATCCCAGGGATCAATCTGTTGAACCTTCTCTGTACTCCCTCTATGGCAATATAGCCTGGACTGGAGGGGTTGAATTATAAGAAGAGACTGATTCGGCTAGGACTGTTCCTTGCAGTGAAGGAGGTTGAGGGGTGACCTCATAAACCTTTATAAAATCGCGGGGGACAAAAGATAGGGTAGATATATTTTTTTCCTCATGTCGGGAGTCTAAACTTAAAGGGTATAATTTCAATGTCAGAGGGTAAAATTCCCTCAACAACGAGGGGACATAGATACAGGGTAAGGGGAGGGAGGTTTCGGGGGGATGTGAGAAAGAACTTTTTCACCCAGAGGGTGGTTGGAGTCTGGAACTCATTGCCTGGGGTGGTGGTGGAGGCGGGAACACTCACAACGTTTAAGAGGCATTTGGATGGGCACTTGAAATGCTACAACATTCAAGGCTACGGTCCAAATGCGGGAAAATGGGATTAAAATCAGACTGTGTTTGGTAACGGGCGGCACGGACACGATGGGCCGAAGGGCCTCTTTCTGTGCTGTAGGACTCTATGACTCTATGACTCTAAAATTAGAGGAGACCTCAGAATGTGTTAAACGAGCTGCCAAAGGAAAAGACCTTTTTAAAAAAAACATTTGGATCGATACATGATCAGGAAAGTTGCAGAGGGTTATGAGTCTAATGTAGCATAATTGGACCTTTTCATTGGCAGGATGAGTGGGAGCAAAGTACCTGTTCCCATGCTGCAGAACAAAAAAAATCACATGTAACAGTGCTCAAGATGTTGCAATGTGCATATTCATAGTTTGTAACGTGGCCATGAATTTTAAAAGGGAATAGAGAGTGTGCAAGAAGCAAAGGTTCTGCCAAGGCAGAGAGCTCTGAGATCCCAGCAAACCAAGCGGCTTAAACAGCGAATCTCATTAACATCATTTGGATGAGTTTCCTTGCAGGCAGCCAGCCAAATTGGCAGCCGATATAAAAAGTGTGCGTTGCTGAGTTTGCATGCAGATTTGCTCATTTGATGATTTAACTCTTCCTGTTCCCACCACCCTTCCACATGCACCAACTCCCTGACATACCCGTGCCCATCATGGATAGTCACTCATTCCTATGTAAATGAAGATGATTAAGATGGTTGCATGAACAAAATACACTGTGGTCTTTCTTAAGAAGACTGTTTTTCATCAATTACAATGTCAGTCAATGTCTCGATCTTATTTCAAAACCTTATACTTTTTTCTATTTAAAGAACTAAATCCTGAAATGCTATCCTCCCCCACAGTTGTTTGAAGTGGAACATTGATGTCTTTGTGAGTCTGTTTCGAACGTATTGTGGTTTTCCCTGGATGCAACAAAATGTTGGCAAAGCAATCAGTCAATTATCTGTGTCTGGTGGATGTAAAGTATTGACTAAACATGTCACAAAGTGATAAATATGTCAGATTGGTACCAATTAATGAAGTATGTTATTCATTGCTAGGTGGAGTGAAACCAGATCTCCTGTTGACATACCACTGTGAGAGTAGACATAAAAAAAGGGCTTATGCCTTGCATACTGATTCAATTTGCAGTAGATAATATATAGTTACATGATCCGAACCACAAGCTTTCACCAAACATTCAGTTGTTGATAATTGAAATCATCATGATGTTCTGTAGAGCTTTTAATTCTTGTGCATTGGGTCATTTTAAATGGCATGCCACATTTGAGTCCTACTTTATCTTTTAGTGTTTTGAACATCCTCAGGATATCGTAAATTACTTTTTGGTCAGTCAATAAAAGCTTCTTGTCTTCTGTATATTGGAGAGTAAATACCTAATTATTAGTTGAATGGTGTTAAAAATATCCATTCTTCAGTTCAGTTGGATCTGGCCAGATAACTTGGATCTGGGCTTTTCTAGCTGAAGGAGAGTATATGTCAGTTTGGTGACTGAGCCATCACATTTCTCCAATCCTCCAACAGCATGCACATTCCTTAAGATAGACACATTGTACTGGAGTAACTCAAAGAGTCATAGAGTCATAGAGTGATACAGTGTGGACTGTTTTCCCCAATGCCTTTATCCTGATCCATCCCGCTCATCTAACACCAGCCTCTATTACAAAATAGAATCACTGCTTGTCATGGTATCTTGACACACTCTCTCCATGTCTTTTACACAAAAGTTCCCGTTTCCTTTCATTCATCGGCCTGCTTCCTACAGAAGCAATTTGATGTGCAGCAGGAGGTGGATGTTCATCATTTAACATCCCTGTAATGAGATTGTTAAAGAGCAGACTTGGTCACCTCGGTCTGCTGGTGAGGGCGGGAAAGTGAATCGTCGCATTTAACCTCAGTTCAGTGTGTCCACTGACTGTCTTATCAGGTCTGCACATGCACACAATTGTCATTTGTCAGTAGCACCACCGATGGCCCTATCCACTTGCGATTGAACCCTGTCCAGCCCTTACATTTTGACCCCATTCACAGCCCCCGCCATCAGTGTGCATAAATTGATCCCACCACACAAGTTACCCTGTACCTGCCCCTCCTCCTTCCACCCATCTCCCACCGACACGGTGGTGCAGTGGTAGAGCTACTGCCTTACAGCGCCAGAGACCCTAACTACGGGTGATTGTCTGTACGGGGTTTGTACGTTCTCCCCATGACCTGCGTGGGTTTTCTCAGTGTTTTCTCCGAGATCTTTGGTTTCCTCCCGCACTCCAAAGACATACAGGTTTGCAAGTTAACAGGCTTGGTGTAAATGTAAAATTGCCCCTAGTGTGTGTACGATAGTGTCACCGTGTGGGAATCACTGGGTGGCGCGGACTTGGCGGGCCGAAGGGCCTGTTTCAGCACTGTGTCTCTAAATTAAACTTAACTAAACTAAACCGGAGTTTTATCTTCCCTTTTCACTTCCCCTCTTTCCCCTCCCCCATGCCCCCTCCCACCCATATCCCTATACCGGTCTTTATATTTCATTCCCAAGTCCATTTGATCTTCTCACCTGGCTATATAATCTCTTGGGAAAGCCTCTACCCACACAGTGGGTGTTCCATAGTCACTGGACATTATGTTTTCACTTCAATCTTTGACAAGGGCCGCATGAAGTTCACCTGGATGTTTCCCCCATTGGTTCGCTAGCTGCCATTACACAACCCTGCCTGGGATATTTTGCACAGAGGTGACACACTGCTGACAGAATCTATCTGTGTCTTTGCCCATCACTGGTCAACATGAGGCAAGCCCTGGCAGAGGGCTGTGATCATGCTGTACCTTCCCTAATGCATTGTTCTGTGATAGAAATGACCATGGCAAGGTGACCAGGAGCAGGACCTTGCTTATATGGACTTTAGCCAGACCCTTGACAAGGTCCTGCATGCTGGGCTAGTTTGAGGTGAACATTTGGTGCAAATGCTTACCCCCACTTTCGATATCTGTGTCCATTTTTGCATTCTGGCAAGTGCCTTCATTGTAACCACACATGGGTGAGCATTATGCAGATCGCAGAGTATGTGTTGATGGCCTTGGAGGGGAACCACTACTCAGTTAATATGCAGCCATCCACTAGGCTCAGTTCATGTTGACGATTTGTAAAAGGTTGTAATACAGGCGAAGGCTTGCTAGGCCAACCGACTTGTAGCACCCTTTCTACCTGTGATGGAAGTGGATCACGAGTTGTCCACTGCCTAATAGACAATAGGCAATAGACAATAGGTGCAGGAGTAGGCCATTTGGCCCTTCGAGCCAGCACCACCATTCAATGTGATCATGGCTGATCATTCTCAACCAGTACCCCGTTCCTGCCTTCTCCCCATACCCCCTGACTCCGCTATGCTTAGGAGCTCTATCTAGCTCTCTCTTGAATGCATTCAGAGAATTGGCTTCCACTGCCTTCTGAGGCAGTGAATTCCACAGATTTACAACTCTCTGACTGAAAAAGTTTTTCCTCATCTCCATTCTAAAGTATCATTGGATCATAGGGCTGGCCATTATCGATTGTTGCAAGTGGAATTCCAAATGGCAGGCTGTAGTGAATTCCAGAATTCCATGAACTTGATACGAAATACAGAAAACACTGATTTCCTGGCAGATTCAAGTGGTCAAATTGGCTCGTGCGTAGTGTCCACAGGTCCAACAAATTTGGTGTAGGATTTGCAACCCCACAAGTTTCAGTTAGGATTAGAGGCCAAAATGTAACAAAATGAAATTAACTACTTGCCCAATATGAATCAGTTGAAGATTTCTGTCAAAACTGACAGCGACATCCACACTTACTAAAGCCAAGGAATAACTTTGTCCCAATGTGTTTTTTGGAGATGAAGGGATGGCATGATTATTGGTTATTAAAAAAACAGCAGTGGAATATTGATTAAATTACTGGACTACATTTTCAGACGCTTTGTTTAGAAATCTAGAGGCAGTAGTTGAAATCCTACCATGGCAACCAGGATATTTAAGTTCAGTTAATTAATTAAAATTCTGCAATGAGAAAAGGTATTGATAATAATGTCCTTGAACCGAAACGTCACCCATTCCTTCTTTCCAGAGATGCTGCCTCTCCCGCTGAGTTACTCCAGCATTTTGTGTCTATCTTTGATAATAACTAGACCAAGTGGGCCCAAACCTCTCCTGCATTGGTGCAGCATCCTCTCCTCCACCCCTCCCCCCTCCCTCCACCTCCCTCCTCCCTCTCCTCCCCCTCCACCTCCCTCCCTCCCTCCCTCCCTCTCTCCCCCCTCCCTTGGAGATAGATTAAAACTTTTAAATGTGAATAACTTTAAAAATATAACACCGATTTCAATGAAACTTCTTCCATTAGCACCAAAGGGACAACGGTGAGTAAGGTGGGCGTAAAATTGTCGCGCTATCGTGTACCGTTTTGGCTGTAGTTTAGGAACAAACAAACAAACAAATGAGAGTTTTAGTATATAGATGACAGCAGCTCGATAGTCACGAGATCACATTTGACTCAGTAAACCCCCTTGCATTTGCTGCACTATCTTGGTCTGGACTGCATGTAACTCCAGACCTACAGCAATGTTGTCCAGACCTGCAGTCAGCTGAAAAGAAAAATTAGGAAGGGGCTATGCTGTGTTGGTGCCACCCAGCTCCCATCAATGTGTAGAGAAAAGTGCACTCTACTTGTTATCCTTAGTTTCAGATATTCACCAAAATGGAAGCAGACACTTTCCTAAGAGGGAAATTGCTGATGATGTTAAATTTGGGAAAGGATCCGACGTGAAATCATGTTCCCAATGTTGGGGGAGTCCAGAACAAGGGGCCACAGTTTAAGAATAAGGGGTAGGCCATTTAGAACGGAGATGAGGAAAAACCTTTTCAGTCAGAGAGTTGTGAATCTGTGGAATTCTGTGCCTTAAAAGGCAGTGGAGGACAATTCTCTGAATGCATTCAAGAGAGAGCTAGATGTGGCTCTTAAGGATAGCGGAGTCAGGGGGTATGGGGAGAAGGCAGGAACGGGGTACTGATTGAGAATGATCAGCCATGATCACATTGAATGGCGGTGCTGGCTCGAAGGGCCGAATGGCCTCCTCCTGCACCTACTGTCTATTTTCTATTGTCTTAAGGGGTTGGACAGGCTAGATGCAGGAAGATTGTTCCCGATGTTGGGGAAGTCCAGAACAAGGGGTCACAGTTTAAGGATAAGGGGGAAGTCTTTTAGGACCGAGATGAGAAAGTTTTTTTCACACAGAGTGGTGAATCTGTGGAATTCTCTGCCACAGAAGGTAGTTGAGGCCAGTTCATTGGCTATATTTAAGAGGGAGTTAGATGTGGTCCTTGTGGCTAAAGGGATCAGGGGGTATGGAGAGAGGGCAGGTACGGGATACTGTGTTGGATGATCAGCCATGATCATATTGAATGGTGGTGCTGGCTCGAAGGACCGAATGACCTACTCCTGCACCTATTTTCTATGTTTCTTTTTTTCTATGTCTATTGAAAGCCTAAATGATTAAATGGAGTAACTTTTACATGGGTCAACCTGCAATAAATTGCTTGTTGCTGCTCCAAATTGATGCTGCTTTAGTATGTTTTTTTATTCGTGACAAATGTTGGTGTAAATGCACATCCGAATCTCAGTTCAGCTGCTCAGTATCACTTTTAATGCCAAACCATCTTGGCAAAAGTGAAATATTAATTGAAAACAAATCTAGTTTAAACATTTCGGCGCATTTACAGAACGTCTCAAGGTAAACATATTAAATGCATCAAAATTAGCCTTGAGTTCTTTTCCATCAATTTTGAGGCAGGATAAATGTACTCTCAAGTTAATTTATTTTAGTGAAAGTTGGCCTCAAGCATTCTGGCACCATTGGTCGTTCAGACTCCAATGCATTTAGGATGACTTATATTGCTTAACAATCCCTAGTAGATAAAGGTACCATTTGATTACCACTTTGTATTTTTCTAGTTCTAAAAATATTTCACTTCTCAATTACTACCTGCAACACAGGTTTTCCTGAGGTGCGCAAAATAACATAGAAACATAGAAAATAGGTGCAGGCGGAGGCCATTTGGCCCTTCGAGCCAGCACCGCCATTCATTGTGATCATATCATATCATATCATATATATACAGCCGGAAACAGGCCTTTTCGGCCCACCAAGTCCGTGCTGCCCAGTGATCCCCATACATTAACACTATCCTACACACACTAGGGACAATTTTTTTTAATAACATTTTTACCCAGCCAATTAACTTACATACCTGTACGTCTTTGGAGTGTGGGAGGAAACTGAAGATCTCGGAGAAATCCCACGCAGGTCACGGGGAGATCGTACAAACTCCTTACAGTGCAGCACCCGTAGTCAGGATCGAACCTGAGTCTCCGGCGCTGCATTCGCTGTAAAGCAGCAACTCTACCGCTGCGCTACCGTGCCGCCCATGATCATGGCTGATCATCCACAATCAGTAACCCGTGCCTGCCTTCTCCCCATATCCCTTGATTCCGCTTGCCCCTGATGCTCTATCTAACTCTCTCTTAATTCCATCCAGTGATTTGGCCTCCACTGCCCTCTGTGGCAGAGAATTCCTGCATCTAGCTTGTCCAGTCCTTTTATAATTTTATATGTTTCTATAAGATCCCCTCTCATCCTTCTAAACTCCAGTGAATACAAGCCTAGTCTTTCCAATCTTTCCTCATCAATGTATTTGATGATCTGGGTGGAGTACATGCCCCAGTCTGTGTCAATGATGCTCAAGTGATTATCGAGAGCTCCTTCAAATAAATATCGCCAGCAATCTGACCAAATCCAACCACATTGTCAATACAGCCAAGAAAGTACACCAATGCCTCTACTTCCTCAGAAGACTGAGGAAGCTTGGTATATTTCCAGTGACTCATCATTTTCTACAGATATACTACCATCAACATTACCATTACTGACAGTGAAGACAAAGATAGCAGTCTACAACGTCTGTGTCAACAGCACGCTGCTGTACGGCAGTGAGACATGGACTACATATGCCAGACTGGAGAGAAGACTCAACACCTTCCACCTTAGAAGCATCCGCCGTATCCTGGGTATATCCTGGCAAGACAGAGTGTCCAACGCCGAGATTCTGTCTCGCGCTGGCCTTCCGAGTGTGTACACTCTACTCGGGCAGCGCAGGCTGCGGTGGATGGGCCATGTCCACCGCATGGAGGGTGGCCGTATTCCAAAAGACATCCTCTATGGAGAGCTGACATCTGGGAGGAGAACCATCGGCCGTCCCCAGCTACGTTACAGGGATGTCTGCAAGAGAGATTTGAAGGCGCTCGACATCGATGTGGAGTCCTGGGAGAGCCTTGCAGCTGACCATACCAGGTGGAGAGGTACCCTGAACCAACATCTCAAAATGGGGGGAAGAGAAACTGATGAACACAGCGGCAGACAAGCGGGCACGCAGAAAGGAGCGCAGCAACTTCAACAGACCAGAGACCACACACAAATGTGACCTTTGCCACAGAGACTGTCACTCCCACATTGGTCTCTTCAGCCACAAGCAACGCTGCTCTAGCCGAGGTGTGGAGCAAGCAGACAACTAGGATGCATCACCCATGGTCAGCCATGACTGAGGGGGCCTAAGAAGAACTACCATCTTGCTAAGTGTAGAATCACTGAATTCTCAATGATTTGCCGAGTCCAGGAGTAGCGTTTTAAAACTTTTATTCAAGCACAATGGTGAAACACATCAGAGCAAAGCAATGAAATATCTGGAGACCTTAACTAAAAACTGAACATCCCATACCTAACAAATAAAAAAAGAAACGATGGAACGGTAAGTAAAGGACTGGAGACTGATCATGACGAGAGACTAAAGCCATGCTGGAGTAACTCAACGGGTCAGGCAGCATCTCTGGGTGACGTTTCGGGTCGAGACCCTTCTTCAGACAAAAGACTAACACTTTCACAGAATAGACTACACTGCTGAAAGACAAGCTTCCTTGTCTAGATAGGGTGATTATAACCCTTTGAATATAACTATCCATGGTGAAAGCTGCAGGGGGTAAATAGCTCTACAGCCAGCTGACATCTTCACAGCGGATTTGTGAATGGGCACAGCATGGTGCCATTACTACCTCATTATATCCAGATAATCCAAACGATCGAAAGTAGAACCAATAATTAAACAGAATATCATTAAATGTGGAGTTGAATAAGTTAAGGAATTAATTGAAAAATAATATAATAGGAAGTGCCCGGATGCTTTAATGGTCAAAGCAAATGAATAAAGCAAAGTGGAATTCTCTGCCACAGAAGACAGTGGAGGCCGATTCACTGGATATATTCAAGGGAGAGTTAGATTGAACACTTCGGGCTAACGGAATCAAGGTATATGTGGTGAAAGCAGGAACGGGGTACTGATTTTGGATGATCAGCCCACGATCATATTGAATGGCGATGCTGGCTCAAAGGACCGAATGGCCTACTCCTGCACCTATTTTCTATGTTTCTATGTTGTAATGCCAGAATTCATGAAGCAAGGCAAAATTATGAGATGGAGCCAAGCCTAGAGACCAAACTAGAGACTGAGCAGGTCAGGCAGCATCTCGGGAGAGAAGGAATGGGTGACGTTTCAGGTCGAGACCCTTCTTCAGACTGAAGAAGGGTCTCGACCCGAAACGTCACCCATTCCTTCTCTCCTGAGATGCTGCCTGACCTGCTGAGTTTCTCCATCATTTTGTGAATAAATACCTTCGATTTGTACCAGCATCTGCAGTTATTTTCTTAAACTGGAGACTGAAGTTGTTTTCAAAGACATGCTTCCTTGCCAAACTTGTCATTTTTTGGCATAATCATTTATACTGAAGCTGGCATCAGTATTTGGGTCAAAGCTTTTCACATTCTACTAGTCTTAATATCACAGAAATATAATGGATATTTTGAACAGATTGTTGATTATGTCACCTTGCCAAATCACTAAAGGTTGACTATTTGTGTATTTACTCATTATTAACCAGCTTTCAAGACCAGCTATTAACCAGAGTTACACAGCTGATAAATGACAGTATCTTTAGCAAAAGACCAACACTTTTTATGGCACTTGGAAAAAGCTGATGAGGATGAGAAAAAGATTGAGGTCACCTTTTATTCTCTAACAGAATAATGCGTGGATGAGAGCAAGCATGCCCATTAATCATTTAATTTTGAAAAACAGGCTTCAGGCCTACAAGAGGCTGGATGGCTTTATACACCACAGCCCCACCCGGCTCGGACACGCCCCGCAAAGAGTGGGTCGCCCTGAACCGGCTCCGCACAGGGGTCGGCCGGTTCAATTCCAACATGCATCGTTGGGGGTTGTGTCCATCAGCAGCCTGCGTGTGTGGAGCAGACCAGCAAACAGCGCGGCATGTTCGACTGCACTGTCCTCCGTCCCCCTGGTGGAGGGGTAGATCTCACGGCCCTCAACAACAGCACATTGCACTGGCTACAGCGCCTGGAGGGCGTTACATTATTACTGCTGCCTCAAACGCAAGAAGGAAGAAGCTTTATCTCTTGAGTGGTTCAGGAATTTCAAGGACTCTTTATCTGTCTATCTGCTGTATGTAGCATAATCAACGACCTGTCTCACCCCGGTCACTCCCTCTCCTCTACTCCCTCATCAGCCAGGAGGTACAGAAGTTTGAAAATGCATACATCCAGATTCAGAAACAAAAGCTTTTCACTGTACCTCGGTGCATGTGACAATCATAATTTTTATTTTTTTTAAAGGACACTAAAGTGCTGGACTAAAGGCCCTGTCCCACTAAGATGATTTTTTAGGCTATTGCTGGCGACTGTCAAAGACATAGCAGATCGCCAAAATGTTTTTTTACCCTACGACAATGACCACGACAATGTCTTACATTGTCTTACACTGTCTTCGGAAACATCGCAAAATTCCCATGCTTATCAATGCTTCTCCGGCGTCCTAATTTTTGCTGAAATCACTGACAAGTCTGTAATTACTTGAGAGTTTTGAAATATAACATCTTGCCCGGGTTACTTGAAAACCAAGCTTCACGGTAACAAGGCATAAACTGGATTGACTTCCAGTTTACTAATAGCAGTATTAAGAAATTTAATTTTAAAAGTGGTTAAATGGATTTTTGTGAAAAGTGTGTGGGCATTCTTTGGAAATGTACGGGAGATGCATATCTGGTTTCTGTGTTGCATATCTGGGTTGGGAGCCTACTTTAAATGTAATCGCTGATGGCCATAAGCATCGCAAAAATTCCCACACTTACCGGACCGTTAAACTGTCGCCTCCAATCTACCTGTCAAATGTCCTGATGGTAAATAAATTGGTTAAACAGAAGTATTTTATGGTATCTTCAAATGACTTTACTCAATTTAATATTACATGCTTCTAAATGCATCTGCGACAACCTAGCAAACCTGGGGACAGCATGCGACAGCGCCCGCAATAAGCAACGATACCTGGCGACAAGCCAGCTGTCACCGAGAAATTTCAATCCGGTTGATTTCTCAGCGACGCGGCGAGATCCACTACGATTCTTGGAAGACTCCTCACGATCATGCCCGCGACACCCCGGCGAACTGTCGGCGACAGCCTAGTCACCGGCAGTCGCCTTAAAATCGCCTAAAGTGGAACAGGCCCTTAACTCAGCAAGTCAGGCAGCATCTTTGGAGAACAGATATAGGTGGTGTGCCGGATCAAAACTTAAGTAACCTACTGAGGTCTCAGTCCTAGTTGTGCAGTAAGTTACTAGCTTTGATTACACAAAGATAAGTCCATGTTTTCCAAACTGCTCCAGAAAAAGTGTTGCGCCCAATTATGTTATCTGCAATATGGAAGCTTTTAGTTCCCATGCTCAGGATCTGAAATTTCAGAAGGGCTTCAGAGTGTCTGGAAATGGTTGTCTTTGCAGTCCGCTCCAGAAAAAAAGAATCCATTATTGTTTACAATGCTGATTGTCCCTTAGCCCAGTGTGACTAAATTTCAATGTAACTCTGCAGAAAGATTTTCCCGGAATCTGAAATAGAAATAAAAATGATGGAAGTAGTAGAATATGAACATTAGAGGAGTTGGGAGAGGAGAGACGATTCCACTGAAAGGTCTTTGAGTTGCCTTACTACTATAAGTTTATTTCTCTCTCCATAATTGATGCTTGAACTGCTGAGAGTTTCCAAGTCTTTATCATTCTTGATGAATTAAAAAAAACAAATTTTTAATAAGGGACAATTTATTCATTCGATTTATTGATGACATAATTATGCGCTTCAATAAATAATGCACTTCAATAAATAATCCCACGTGGCAACATCTCTTTTCTGCCCATTATTCTAAACATCTGAATAACTTATCCCATTTGTCTGTGTTGGAAGATTTTGTTTGTTCAACCTGTGCCCTGAATTTGGCTTTCACGTGGGGCCCAGTCGCCCTCTTAATTACAGCTCAGAATGGGTCAAAACATAGAGAAAATCTCATTGAGCATCTTTAATGTGGGTTTATTCAGGCCTGAGCTGTCTACACTGGGAAACATCTTGAGAGAGGCAAAATTGCTTCACTGACCCACACCCTTATTGCATTTTATACTATTTGCGTCACAGTGATTGCAGGTGGACTTTGCAATGATTCACGAGTCACCCATTTTGCTTTGTTGTCTCTGACCCTTGTTCATTGACTCCACTGGAGTTAACTGTCAACTAAGTCTTTTTTTTTTCCTTTACTGAGAAAACCATTCTCCCATTCGCTATATTTAAAGGGGTCATAAAGTAACTCTTATTCCAAGGTCAATTTTATTGCCTTCAACATGGTTTACTAACATGTTGTGTTATGATGACCTTTGTGTTATGATGATCTCGTGTTATATGACCTTTAAATTGCATTCTGTCCTGGGCCTCCTCCATTGTCATAGTGAGGCCCGGCACAAATTGGAGGAACAGCATCTCATATTTCGCTTGGGTAGTTTGCAATTCAATGGATTGAACATTGACTTCTCTAACTTCAGATAGTTCCTCTGTCCCTCTCTTTCCCCTCCCCCTTCCCAGTTCTCCCACTAGTCTTCCTGTCTCCTACTACATCCTATCTTTGTCCCGCCCCCTCCCCTGACATCAGTCAGAAGAAGGGTCTCGACCCGAAACGTCACCCATTTATGTCTCCCCCTTTTGATCTCCAACTCAAACATTGCATTTCCAAAACATCTTAGACAATAGACAATAGGTGCAGGAGTAGGCCATTTGGCCCTTCGAGCCAGCACCACCATTCAATGTGATCATGGCTGATCATTCACAATCAGTACCCCGTTCCTGCCTTCTTCCCATACCCCCTGACTCTGCTATCTTTAAGAGCTCTATCTAGCTCTCTCTTGAATGCATCTTGGTAATGTTTTCCCTTCACACACCACCATTAGTCCTATCATTAGTGCGGCTCCACTGGTGCAGGTAGACACAATGCTACCATCATCAACAACGGAATCCAGTGTGCAGTTTTGTTCATTACTCAAATTAGTTTATCTGATAATTAAATGTGATCATTTTGGAGCACTTGTGTTACCAGTCTGATGCACGAATATTAAAAGTCTGCAAAAAATCCAGCTACCTGCTGATACTGATGGTCGCGTTTCTCCCCGGCTTCTGCTGGGTCCCGGCATCTCCACCAAGCTGTCCTCTTCATGTTGACCTGGGCAGACATCTCTCCTCCCACCAGGGTTGGAGACCACCTCTATCTGGGAGGATTTTCACCAGTGTCTGATCTGGCTGGGGCCTGGGTCGGTGCCGTGGAGGTGTCCGGAGAGGACCCAACGGCAACAGTTGAGAGGTCGGTGCGGGTGCCGATGATGGCGCCGACCGACGGACGAGGACGGACCACACGTGGAAGCGAGGACGCTGCTGCGAGGGAAGGAACGAAGGAGGACCCGCCTTGGGACGACTGCCGTGAGGGAAGGGGGGAGGGAAGAACAATGGAGGACCTTGCGTGGGGGGGATTGCCATGAGGGAGGGGGGAAGAATAATGGAGGACCCGACGTGGGGGGGGGGGGGGGGTACCGCCATGAGGGAGGGTGGGGGAAGAATAATGGAGGACCCGACGTGGGGGGGGGGGATTGCCGTGAGGGAGGGGGATTGCCGTGAGGGAGGGGGAGGGAAGAACAATGGAGGACCCGGCGTGGGGGGGAGACCGCCATGAGGGAGGGTGGGGGTAGATCAATGGACCGGGCGTGGGGGGAAACTGCCATGATGGAGGGTGGGGGAAGAATAATGGAGGACCTGGCATGCGGGGACTGCCGTGAGGGATGGGGGGAAGAACAAAGGGGGGATTGTCCCCGGGGGGGGGGGGGAATCTTTAAATTTGTAAGCACCCTTCATGGGAGACTATTTGCATACCGTAGCGAGGTATGCAAGCAAAGGATTTCACTGTGACGTGTCACATGTGGTGATGCAGATGCTCGCCGGCTTACGATGTTTCGACTTGCGATAGTTTGACTTTGCGACGGTGCAAACGGCAGCGACCCGTGGCGACCCGCCGCTCGCTTCCGGCCACGTGATCCCGCGTATCACAATGCATTTCGACTCACAATACATTCGGTTTCCGATGGGTTTCTCGGAACGGATCCCCATCGGAAGCTGAGGAGCACCTGTAAAGTATTCTCGTCTATCTATATCCTTTTGCCAAACTCCATCGCAATCCTGGACTCCCCGCTGTTGTTCCATTACTATTTTTTGTCTTCTAGCGTGTGCTCCCAGACGTTATTTATATTCTCTGACGTATGGGTTACTCGACGTATGGGGGCAAGACTCAGGTCCCCTGTCCAATCTCATCCTTCCTCCATCAATACTCGCGCTGCTCGATCTGCTTGATAATTTCTTTGCTGTTGTGGGTTCTGAATCTTGTGGGTGCTTACCTTTATCATTGATGCCATCTCAGGAAGACCAGCCACTGCCGAGAGGTTTCGAGCAAATCCCTAGTGTTGTATATGCTCTCCAAAGCCTTCTGTGCCCATATGATCGTATGTGACCCAAGAGGTGTATCTGCTGCCATAACACAAAAGACTCTCCATCACGGCTATTAACTCTGCCATCAGCATTAACCAGGTCCGCAGAATTTGTGCTTCTTCTTTTTTAATATGTTATGTTGCATGTTTTTAAACCACCTTCAAGTTTCTCTCCAATACGAGTGCCCTGATGTCAAGGGGCCACAGTTTAAGAATAAGGGTAGGCCGTTTAGAACTGATGAGGAAAAACTTTTTCAGTCAGAGAGTTGTGAATCTGTGGAATTCTCTGCCTCAGAAGGCAGTGGAGGTCAATTCTCTGAATGCATTCAAGAGAGAGCTGGATAGAGCTCTTAAGGATAGCGGAGTCAGGGGGTATGGGGAGAAGGCAGGAACGGGGTACTGATTGAGAATGATCAGCCATGATCACATTGAATGGCGGTGCTGGCTCGAAGAGTCAAATGGCCTCCTCCTGCACCTATTGTCCATTGTCTATTGTCTATTGTCTATTGTCTATTGTCTATTGTCTATTGTCTATTGTCTATTGTCTATTGTCTATTGTCTATTGTCTATTGTCTATTGTCTATTGTCTATTGTCTATTGTCTATTGTCTATTGTCTTACTCCACTGTGTCAGTACCTGATGTTTTACATCTCCCTGTCTAATGTTTCCAGCTTATTACCTGATGTATTTCTTCTCACACTGATCTTGCCAGCTAAAGTCGCCATGCATTCTTTTACCTCTGATTTATTCATTTGGCACAGCAACTTACAGCCGACTGACCACAATATGGAATCTACTTTTCTAACTGTGGGTGGTAAAATTAAAATTGTCCACCTGATCAGGAGCCACGTTGTTGATGATCGCGATGGCGATGAATGCCCTGTACAACGCCTTGCTCACAGCGGGAACTGTTGGAGGGGTTTGCGTGTTTAACCTGCACCTTAAATCTGGCTTTCACATGGGGGTCCAGTTGCCCTCTTCATCACTGCACAGATGAGAGCGGAACACAAAGAACTTCGCGGCACGGTGGCGCAGCTGTAGAGTTGCAGCCTTACAGCGAATGCAGCGCCGGAGACTCAGGTTCGATCCTGACTATGGGCGCCGTCTGTACGGAGTTTGTACGTTCTCCCCGTGACCTGCGCGGGTTTTCTCCGAGATCTTCGGTTTCCTCCCACACTCCAAAGACGTACAGGTATATAGGTTAATTGACTGGGTAATATGTAAAAATTGTCCCTAGTGTGTGTAGGATAGTGTTAATGTGCGGGGATCGCTGGGTGGCGCGGACTCGGTAAGCCGAAGGGCCTGTTTCCACGCTGTATCTCTAAATCTAAAAAAAAATCTAAACTTCTCACCGCGTAGTGGTGAGTTTCTCGAGCAAGTCAGTCTATTCAGGCCACGACAGTCCACACTGGGAAGGAGTCTGTGAGGGTCCAAAGTGACTCAAAAACACTGACTACATTTTGTACTATTTATGTCACAATGGTCACGTGCGGACTTTACATTCTTACGAAATTTACCTGTATCCCATTTCTCTCTGTAGTCTTTAATTCTTGATTTATCTCTGCTGTAGTTGCCTCCAGCTAACTGACCACTGGGGATTTTCTTCCAGTGATCAGAAAACCATTCACCCATTTGCTCTGTTCATGGGTGTCATTGGGTAACTTCTTTCATTTTGTGGTCAATTTTATTGCCTTTATATTTAAGGTTTACAAACATCTTTGGTCCAGCTAGCTATGCCTTTCAATCTAAAAGCTTCTATATTCTGTTTACCACCTCTCCTAGCACAAGAAAATAACTGCAGATGCTGGTGCAAAACGAAGGTATTTATTCACAAAATGCTGGAGTAACTCAGCAGGTCAGGCAGCATCTCAGGAGAGAAGGAATGGGTGACGTTTCGGGTCGAGACCCTTCTTCAGACTGATGTCAGGGGGGCGGGACAAAGGAAGGATATAGGTGGAGACGGGAAGACAGTGGGAGAACTGGGAAGGGGGAGGGGAAGAGAGGGACAGAGGAACTATCTAAAGTTGGAGAAGTCGATGTTCATACCACTGGGCTGCAAGCTGCCCAAGCGAAATATGAGGTGATGTTCCTCCAATTTCCGGTGGGCCTCTCTCTCCTAGCATGGTCATTAAGTAACCTTCACTATCTTATCACCTGGCCTCATATCTCATCTCGCTTCTCCAGTATTTAATGTTCGTTGCTTAACCATATTCCAAATGCGCTCAATTTTCTTATAGAAACATAGGAAAAAAAATAGGTGCAGGAGTAGGCCACTCGGCCCATCAAGCCAGCACCGCCATTCAATATGATCATGGCTCATCCAGAATCAGAACCCCGTTCCTGCTTTTTCCCCATATCCCTTGATTCCGTTAGTCCTAAAAGCTATATCTTAGATAATATTTATAAATATCTATATTTCTGATTCCTAAATATCTGTACAGCTGATGCATCATTTGAATCTGTATTTTGAAGTTGACACAGCTTTTCAGCATATTTAACCATTTGCCTTTACTGCATCCATACTGGTTAAATCGTGTTATTATGCTTAACTTTCTTTATGTTTGGTGTGAGAAACCAATGAGCATTTTTTCTCTAATGTTTTATGAAATACGGCCAGAGTTTTAAAGAGGTAGTCAGTACCAGATCCAAATAGATATTGTTTTTATTTGAGCTGTTATTTGTTTGAAAAGGAAATTGCCAATTTCCCATTCTAATTTTTGCAATTTACCTAATTCATTTGATGGTACTTGAAGTTATTAAATGAAGGAAAAGTGATTGGATTTTGTTGAAGGAAGTTAAGAAGCCTATTGAGGATGAATCAACCAGAAGCTGAGCAAAATCAAGTTTTGTATCGTGACTTCCTGGGGTCTAAGAGACTTTGAAAATGCTTGGTTAAAAACCAGTGTTGGAAAATAACTGCAGATGCTGGTACAAATCGAAGGTATCAAAAAATGCTGGAGTAACTCAGCAGGTCAGGCAGCATCAAGGAGAGAAGGAATGGGTGACGTTTCAGGTCGAGACCCTCTTCAGAGTCAAGAAGGGTCTCGACCCAAAAAATCACCCATTCCTTCTCTCCTAGATGCTGCCTGACCTGCTGAGTTACTCCAGCATTTTGTGACACCTTTGGTTAAAAACCTGGCTCTGAGACATTACCAAATTGAACACTGAATAAAATCCAATTCTCTTATTAACAGAGAAACAGAATCATTGAAAATAGGTGCAGGAGGAGGCCATTTGGCCCTCCGAGCTAGCACTGCCCTGCATTGTGATCATGGCTGATCATCCACAATCAGTAACCTGTGCCTGCCTTCTCCCCATATCCCTTGATTCCGCTAGCCCCAAAGCTCTCTTTTAAATTCATCCAGTGAATTGGCCTCCACTGCCTTCTGTGGCAGAGATTTCCACAAATTGAAAACTCTCTGGGTGAAAAAGTTTTTTCTCACCTCAGTTTTAAATGATGGTCCAAATAAAATAGTATAAGAAAATAACTGCAGATGCTGGTACAATATCGTAGGTATTTATTCACAAAATGCTGGAGTAACTCCAGGTCAGGCAGCATCTCAGGAGAGAAGGAATGGATGACGTTTCGGGTCGGGACCCTTCTTCAGGCTGATGTCCGGGGGGCGGGACAAAGGAAGGATATAGGTGGAGACAGGAGGACAGAGGAAGAACTGGGAAGGGGGAGGGGAAGAGAGGGACAGAGGAACTATCTAAAGTTTGAGAAGTCGATGTTCATACCGCTGGGCTGCAAGCTGCCCAGGCGAAATGTGAGGTGCTGTTCCTCCAATTTCCGGTGGGACTCACTATGGCACTGGAGGAGGAGACCCATGACAGAAAGGTCAGACTGGGAGGGGGAGTTGTAGTGCTCGTCCAAATAAAATAAATCAGGGCTGTAGATAGGTACATCAATGTTCACTGTTCCCTGGTCCCTGTTTGTTCTATTAAAAAATGATTAACAGATTGACACGGTGCCATGACTGTGAGAAACTAGGCGTATGAATACAATATATGTTTGTCCAAATGCCAAGAATGATTGTGCATTGTAAATGTATAACCAACTACAAGTTGACTCGCTTAGAAGTGTAATGGATAAATCATCAGGCTTGCAGAAGGGGGGGAACAAAGGATCCTGCAGACATCTCTGACTATGGCTGTGATGCAGGAATACTGAAAGACAACTAAAGTGGAACTGTTTCTCAGAAGGGCAAAAGCTTTCGATCAATTAACTGTGAAATGCACAGAAAGTGTAGCAGAATAAGGAGCATATGACATTTTGTTTTTATGCTGATGCTTCAGGAATTTGGAGGACACTCTGGAATCATACTGTTCATTCACAATTGGAGTAATGCAAGAGGAATGTGATAGCAGTCAACACAGGCGATAAGAGATCTAAGAGTTTGACTTGTAGCTTTGAGTAGAATTTTAGTTTTGAGAAATCCCCGGGCTGGCAGGACTGTCATTTGAGGAAAGATTGTAAAGACTGGGATTGTATTCACTGGAATGAGAGGGAATCTTATGGAGATGTATAAAATTATAAAAAGGACTAGACAAGCTAGATGCAGGGAAAATGTTCCCAATGTTAGGGGAGTCCAGAACCAGGGGGCACACAGTCGACGAATAAAGGGGAGGACAGTTAAAACTGAGGTGAGAAAAAAACTTTTTCACCCAGAGAGTTGTGAATTTGTGGAACTCTCTGCCACAGAAGGCAGTGGAGGCCAATTCACTGGATGAATTTAAAAGAGAGTTAGATAGTGCTCTTGGGGGCTAGTGGAATCAAGGGACATGGGGAGAAGGCAGGCACGGGTTACTGATTGTGGATGATCGGCCATGATCACAGTGAATGGTGGTGCTGGCTCGAAGGGCTGAATGGCCTCCTCCTGCACCAATTTTCTCTGTTTCTATTTTTCTATGTCCTGCCCCCACCTCAATCCCAGCTTTCGTCCCCCACGTCAGTCAGTATAAAGAAGGATCCCGAACGCAGAATGCCACCTGTACATCGACAGTGTACATTGTCAGGTGTGGCCTGACCTGCCTAGTTAATCCAACACTTTGTGATGGGCCCATAGATTTGCTAGTCGGCAGAGTAATTCAAGGAGGGGTTGAAGAAATTGAAGTGTAGGAAGGAACTGCAGATGCTGGTTTAAAACGAAGATAGACACAGAATGCTGGAGTAGCTCAGCGGGACAGGCAGCATCTCTGGAGAGAAGGAACGGGTGGCGTTTGGGGTCGAGACCCTTCTTCACTCTGAAAGTCACAGGAAAGGGAAACAAAATTGACGGTTTGAAAGGATGGTGAATATGGGATGTTTTGTCAGTTTCAAAACAAAATCGAGAAGAGCATTTGAGCTGGAAAGCTACTGTGACAGAAAGGGTTGCCAACTGTCCCGTATTAGCCGGGACATCCTGTAGTTTGGGCTAAATTGGTTTGTCCCGTATGGGACCGCCCTTGTCCCGTACATTGTCGGCATCATTTCTTGCAGCAGCTAAACCTAGAACCCCTTAACACGACTAACGCAGCACAAAATGCGGCACGGTGGCGCAGCGGTAGAGCTGCTGCCTTACAGCGAATGCAGCGCCGGAGACTCGGGTTCGATCCTGACTACGGGCGCCATCTGTACGGAGTTTGTACGTTCTCCCCGTGACCTGCGTGGGTTTTCTCCGAGATCTTCGGTTTCCTCCCACAATCCAAAGACGTACAGGTTTGTAGGTTAATTGGCTTGGTAAATGTAATAATTGTCCCTCGTGTGTGTAGGGTAGTGTTAATGTGTGGAGATCGCTGGGCGGCGCGGACTCGGTGGGCCGAAGGGCCTGTTTCTCTAAATCTAAAAATCTGAAAATTCAGTACAGAGAGCGAATCTTAAAAATGTTGATTCGCACCCAGAGCAGAATGAAGCATTCGGGATAGAATGCTACATATTTTGAACCGCTATCAAATTGTTTCACAGATGCTTTCAGCGGTGCACATTCCAGAGGGAGTAACATTAAATCAAGTCACGCAGCGGGTTACAATCGCCACCCAATGCAAGAGCTTGATGTATTTCCTGCCCGTATTCTGCAGAGATCCCCACTTGTACTTTAGAAACCACCTTCTGACCTTTACCAAAGGAGTCGCAATGCTCCAACGTCCGACTTAAAGCGATTTGGGAATGACAACCAGTTGCCTACTCGAAACATTAACTCTGTTTCACTTTTTGACCCACTGAGCTTTTCCCCGCGGCATTTCTGTTCAATTTTACATCGGGTTACCCCAAACCTGTGCATTTAAACCCGGGGTTTTAAGAGCTAATTGATTATTACTGCATTTTGTTGCGATTGCTGGGAGCCCCTGACGGAGGTTGCATAGCAACCCGCCTCCCGGCCCGGGCGGCCGCCATTGGTGGAGCGGGAGCACGTGGCCGCTGGCTAGGTGAGGTCACGTGGGGCGGTGACGACCCCTTGTCCCGTATTTGGGAGTGAGATAGTTGGCAACCCAAGTTGCAGAGCTGGGGACTGCGATAACCTGAATGAATCATCTTTTGTCTGGCATTATAGGTCGAATAATCTTATTTCCGTACTGCAGGTATTATTATTCTTTAGTGTACAGCTTGCTTAAATTTTGATAATACCATCTACTAGCTGGTTAATGCTTTGTTGCTCATATATTCCATAAATTAACACTAGAAAAAGGCATAATTTGTTCATGTAAACTTTCAAGAGTTACTAGCAGATTGATAAATATGGGAACAATCACATGCTGGCTGATCGTAAATAATATTGGTTATAACAAGAATATAAAATCACTTTCAGATTATTTTTAAAACTTACTTCTACACTGATTGGGAAAAAAATATTTATCTTCAGATATCCATTAATATCAGATATTAATATCCATTAATATCAGATATTAGATATCCATTAGTATTAGATATACAGTAATATTTAATTTTTTAAATAGTAATCATTTGTAATGACTTTGTTATTTCACCGTTTGTTGAAGTGCTTATGTTGTGATTCACAGGACTCGTAGCACTTTATTGAGTTTTATTAAGGAGTGCAGGAAAATAACTGCAGATGCTGGTACAAATCGAAGGTATCACAAAATGCTGGAGTAACTCAGCGGGTCAGGCAGCATCTAGGAGAGAGGGAATGGGTGATGTTTTGGGTCGAGACCCTTCTTCAGACTGATGTCAGGGGGGCGGGACAAAGGAAGTTGAAGGAACTGGACCTCGTATTTCGCTTGGGCAGCTTGCAGCCCAGCGGTATGAACATTGACTTCTCCAACTTTAGATAGTTCCTCTGTCCCTCTCTTCCCCTCCCCCTTCCCAGTTCTCCCTCTATCTTCCTGTCTCCACCTATATCCTTCCTTTGTCCCGCCCCCCTGACATCAGTCTGAAGAAGGGTCTCGACCCGAAACGTCACCCATTCCCTCTCTCCTAGATGCTGCCTGACCTGCTGAGTCACTCCAGAATTTTGTGATACCTTTGAGTTTTATTAAGATAAATCCTTGAAAATCATAGCCCGATTTCTCCCATTCATGTTTTCAATCACAATCACGATTATGCACCCTGATCTTCCAGCTGTGAACTTGTGTTAAAAGTTTATCGGAACCAGAGCTTACGTTTGCATCATCAGTGCCATTTGTGGCCTGCACAGGAATTTTCTTTTGTGGAACAGAACGACAAATGGCGATTATAATATACTGAGTACAAACATAAATATTTCAAATACTTTAAATTTATATGTTGCAGTTTTTATGAAGAGGTTTCTCTATGTCAGGGAATGAACATTCACAATGAATATTGAACAACGTTTTTCTTAAATCAGTGTGTTAAAGTTAGCTTCTTCTTAAAACAGACAACACACAATGGGTTAGGTAGACCAACACAAGCTTTACTATATCAGCCTGTGGGAGTGTCGGGGGTACATGAGCCAAGTAAGCAACAAGCACTTGACTCTCCCGAGCTATCACTCCAAAGAACAAAGACTGGACCAGATGTTTTATACTGTATAGATCAAAAAGACATATTCCTAAAGGCATTAGTCCTGGTCCCAAAATGCTGTAGTCAGTTAGCACCTTCCCGACAAGTCTGAGATTGTCTCTCTTGTCAGTTAGCACTACTGTGTAGGTCAAAGAGCAATGAGTTGATAGCCAGGTACATCAAGTGAAGAGCAGGGAAGACACATTCCTAAAGGCATTAGTCCTGGTCCCAATTTGCTGTAGTCAGTTAGCACCTTAACCATATAACCATATAACCATATAACCATATAACCATATAACCATATAACCATATAACAACTACAGCACAGAAACAGGCCCGTTCGGCCCTTCCAGTCCACGCCGACCACTCTCCCTGACCTAGTCTCATCTACCTGCACTCAGACCATAACCCTCTAATCCCCTCTTATCCATATACCTATCCAATTTACTCTTAAATAATAAAAACGAGCCAGCCTCCACCACTTCCACCGGAAGCCCATTCCATACAGCCACCACCCTCTGAGTAAAGAAGTTACCCCTCATGTTACCCCTAAACTTTTGTCCCTCAATTCTGAAGCTATGTCCCCTTGTTGGAATCTTCCCCACTCTCAAAGGGAAAAGCCTACCCACGTCAACTCTGTCCGTCCCTCTCAAAATTTTAAAAACCTCTATCAAGTCCCCCCTCAACCTTCTACGCTCCAAAGAATAAAGACCCAACCTGTTCAACCTCTCTCTGTAGCTTAAGTGCTGAAACCCAGGCAACATTCTAGTAAATCTCCTCTGTACCCTCTCCATTTTGTCGACATCTTTCCTATAATTTGGCGACCAGAACTGCACACCATAATCCAGATTCGGCCTCACCAATGCCCTGTACAATTTCAACATCACATCCCAACTTCTATACTCGATGCTCTGATTTATAAAGGCAAGCATACCAAACGCCTTCTTCACCACCCTATCCACATGAGATTCCACCTTCAGGGAACAATGCACAGTTATTCCCAGATCCCTCTGTTCCACTGCATTCTTCAATTCCCTACCATTTACCCTGTACGTCCTATTTTGATTTGTCCTACCAAAATGCAGCACCTCACACTTATCAGCATTAAACTCCATCTGCCATCTTTCAGCCCACCCTTCCAAAAGGCCCAAGTCTCTCTGTAGACTTTGAAACTCTACTTCATTACTAACTACACCACCTATCTTAGTATCATCTGCATATTTACTAATCCAATTTGCCACACCATCATCCAGATCATTAATGTAAATGACAAACAACAGTGGACCCAACACAGATCCCTGGGGCACTCCACTAGACACTGGCCTCCAACCTGACATACAATTGTCAACCATTACCCTCTGGTATCTCCCATTCAGCCATTGTTGAATCCATCTTGCAACCTCACTATTAATACCCAACGATTTAACCTTCTTAATCAACCTTCCATGTGGAACCTTGTCAAATGCCTTACTGAAGTCCATATAGACAACATCCACAGCCTTGCCCTTATCAATTTCCCTGGTAACCTCTTCAAAAAATTCAAGAAGATTAGTCAAACATGACCTTCCAGGCACAAATCCATGTTGACTGTTTCTAATCAGGCCTTGTTTGTCCAAATAATTATATATATTGTCCCTAAGTATCTTTTCCATTAATTTTCCCACCACAGACGTCAAACTAATAGGTCTATAATTGCTAGGTTTACTTTTAGAACCTTTTTTAAACAAAGGCACAACATGCGCAATGCGCCAATCTTCCGGCACCATCCCCGTTTCTAATGACGTTTGAAATATTTCCGTCATAGCCCCTGCTATTTCTGCACTAACTTCCCTCAATGTCCAAGGGAATATCCTATCAGGACCTGGAGACTTATCCACTTTTATATTTTTCAAAAGTGTCCGTACCTCCTCTTCTTTAATCCTCATAATTTCCATCACTACTCTACTTGTTTCGCTTACCTCACATAATTCAATATCCTTCTCCTCGGTGAATACCGAAGAAAACAAATTGTTTAATATCTCCCCCATTTCTTCCGGCTCAGCACATAGCTGTCCACTCTGACTCTCTAATGGACCAATTTTATCCCTCACTATCCTTCTGCTATTGACATATCTGTAGAACCCCTTGGGGTTTACTTTTGCATTACTTGCCAAAGCAGCCTCATATCTTTTTTTCGCTTTTCTAATTTCCTTCTTAAGATTCCTTTTACATTCTTTATATTCCTCAAGAACCTTATTTACTCCCTGCCGCTTATATTTATTGTATATCTCCCTCTTTTTCCGAACCAAGTGTCCAATTTCCCTGGAAAACCATGGCTCTTTCAAATTATTATTCTTTCCTTTCCACCGAACAGGGACATAAAGACTCTGTACTCTCAAAATTTCACCTTTAAATATCTTCCATTTCTCTATTATATCCTTTTCATAAAACAAAAAGTTCCATTTCACTCCTTTTAAATCTTTTCTCATCATCTCAAAATTAGCCTTTCTCCAATCCAAAATCTCAACCCTTGGTCCAGATTTGACCTTCTCCATAATGATATTGAAACTAATGGCATTGTGATCACTAGACCCAAAGTGCTCCTCAACACATACCTCCGTCACCTGACCCGTCTCATTTCCTAACAGGAGGTCCAACACTGCCCCTTCTCTGGTAGGCACCTCTATGTATTGCTGCAAAAAACTATCCTGCACACATTTTACAAACTCCAAACCATCCAGCCCTTTAACAGAATGTGATTCCCAGTCTATATACGGGAAATTGAAATCACCCACAATCACTACTCTGTGCTTCCAATTCTCGTTCCCTATTTGGCGGTCTATAATACACCCCTATAAGTGTTGCTAAACCTTTCTCATTTCTGAGTTCCACCCAAACAGCCTCCCTAATCGAGCCTTCTAGTCTGTCCTGCCAAAGCACTGCTGTGATATCCTCCCTGACAAGCAATGCCACACCCCCACCTCTTGCCCCTCCGATTCTATCACATCTGAAACAATGAAATCCTGGAATATTTAATTGCCAATCGCAACCCTCCTGCAACCATGTTTCACTGATTGCCACAACATCATACTTCCAGATGTCAATCCAGGCTCTAAGCTCATCCACCTTTCTTACAATGCTCCTAGCATTAAAATATACACATTTAAGGGACCCATCATTTCTTATTCTCAGTTTATTTCTTTTCCCTTCTTTCTCTCCTACATATTGGGTCTGAGTGTTTCCCTTTTCTGCCTCCTGCCTCACACACTGCCTATTAGCTATCTGTGTTTGAGTCCCTCCCCCCAACCGTACTAGTTTAAAGTCTCCGCAATTACCTTAGCAAATCTCCCCGCCAGGATATTGGTTCCCCTCAGGTTCAGATGCAACCCGTCCTTTTTGTACAGGTCATACTTCCCCCAGAAGAGGTCCCAATGATCCAGAAACTTGAATCCCTGCTCCTTGCACCAGTTCCTCAGCCACGTATTTATCCTCCACCTCACTCCATTCCTATTCTCACTATCGCGTGGCACAGGCAGTAAGCCTGAGATTATTGCTTTGGAAGTCCTTTTTTTTAACTCTCTTCTTAGCCCCCTAAATTCTCCTTTCAGGACCTCTTCCCTTATCCTACCTATATTGTTGGTACCTATATGTACCACGACCTCTGGCTCATCTCCCTCCCCTTTCAGGATATCCTGGACACGCTCAGACACATCCCGGACACCGGCACCAGGGAGGCAAACCACCATCCGGGTCTCCCGACTGCGTCCACAGAAACGCCTATCTGACCCCCTCACTATAGAGTCCCCTATTACTATCGCTCTCCTCTTCCTTTCCCTACCCTTCTGAGCAACAGGGCCGGACTCCTTGCCAGAGGCCCGGGCACCATCGCTGCCCCCAGGTAGGCTGTTCCTCCCCAACAGTACTTAAACAGGAGTACTTATTTCCAAGGGGTACAGCCACCGGGGTACTCCCTAGTCCCTGCCTCTGCTCCTTGCCCCCCCTAACCGTGACCCACTTGTCTACCTCCCATGGTCTTGGAGTGACCACCTCTCTGTAACTCTGTAACTCCTATCTATAACCTCCTCACTCTCGCTGACCAAACGGAGGTCATCAATCTGCCGCTCCAGGTTCCTAATACGGTCCCTTAGGAGCCCCATCTCGTCGCACCTGGCGCATATGTGGATGTCTGGAAGACTATCAGACTCCCAGATTCCCCACATCCGACACCCAGAACAATAAACCTTCCCACAAGAGAAAGGAGAAAAGAAATATGAAAGCATTTAACCCTTTCAACTGCTTCAAATGTTAGTTTAAGGCCAAAGAGTAGAATAATGAAACTTGTCATTGTTGGATTCACTATCAGGTGCTAAATTCAAAAGGTTCATTGGTGTTCTAGTTGAGTTGCAGAATTGACTGTAACCTCGTTATTATGTAAGCATAAGTGACACAGGTTTAAACCTGTCGGAACGAACTGCAGATGCTGGTTTAAACCGAAGATAGACACAAAATGCCGGAGTAACTCAGCATGACAGGCAGCATCTCTGGAGAGAAGGAATGGGTGACGTTTTGGGTCGAGACCCTTCTTCAGACTGAGTGAAGGTTTAAACGTGCCTGAAATGCATAGAATAGCAAAGGGCATTGGGATGTTGATGTCTGGCAAAAGGACCAGCTTGGTCCACGGAGATCTGAATGAGGCTTGCAAGCAGTTACTGCCTCACAGCACTTTTACTGGAGTTCCCTTCCTAGCCTCTGTATATATTTCAGCTTTTCCACAATCGGAGTGTCTGTGAATGGGACAAGCTGCAGGCAGATTGATGGCCCGATCAGACTGAAAAATGCTGAGGTCAGCAGAGAATCATAATCATAATCATTAGCCAAGTGTGTTTTGCAACATACGAGGAATTTGATTTGTCATACAGTCATACCAATAAAAAGCAACAGGACACACAAAATATATTTTAAAATGAATATCCACCACAGTGACTCCTCCACATTCCTCACTGTGATGAAAAAAAGTTCACTCTCTTCCCTTCTTTGTTTTCCTGCGGTTGGGGGCCTCAGGCCTTCCGTTGCCGGGGCGATCTTGGCTCCCGTTTAGCTGGTGGTCGGGCCCTCCGCTTCGGGATGATCAAGCTCCCGCATCGGGGGTTCTCAGCTCCACATGCCAGGCGATCAGACCCCCTCTTGCGACTTGAGCTTCCCGACATCAGCCTCTACCCGAGACTGCGAGCTCCTCGTTGTTGAAATCCGCAGGCCGCGGTTGGAGCGTCGATCTCAGGCAAGGGATCACAGGCTCCGTTGGTAAGTCCACGGCCCCGCGGTGGGGCTCAAAGTCAGTCTCGAGCAAGGCCGCCAGCTCCATGATGTTAGGCCGCAGAGCGACCGGAGATACGACCCGCAAAACAATCGCATCTCCGGCAAGGTAAGAGCCTGAAAAAAACTTTCCCCCCGACCCCCTCCCCCACCCCCAACCCCCCATAAAGCAAACCAGAGAACATTAACCCATACTCTTAAAACACACTAAAAATAACAAAAAAGATGAAACGACAGACAGACTGTTGGCAAGGCAGCCACCGCTGACGGTGCCACCCAGTGGAAGAATGGAAGGCAGAGAAACAAACTACATTTATATTATTGTGCATAAAAGAAGGTAAAGAATGGGGTGTCACATGGGTCGAGAGTGAAATTAATATATTGAAAAGTAGCATTGCCAAAAAATTCAACTTAACTTTCTTAAATAATTGCTTTCATAGTTTTAAAACATTTCTGAGCAGGAGGAGATTCCTGATAGTTAAATTGGATGTCCTGTACCAGAGAGATTGTTGAGCAATAGCTATGACTTCATACATCATTAAATGCATAGGTATTCTGAATAGAACAAGTCCGAACTTTATAATTATTTCTTGCTTGTGATAAGTTTGTAATTAGTTGAGGTTCAAAAAGTCGGTACATTCTGAACGGTCTCTAATGCAAAAACTTTGATTGAGGAGATAATTATCACTGATAGTAGCAAATTTAATTGCTTGTGCATGAGCAAGTGATGGTGCCTTTGTCACATACTGTGAGCATTAATCTTAATTAGGTGATGGGGGAAATGGGTTCCAATTGAGAACGTCAGTTGTCCATTTCCATCCACAGATGCTGCCCGCCTTGCTGAGTTCTTCCAGCAGCTTGTTCTTTGCTTGTGACAATCGCCCTTCAATTGGAGAGGGTAATAACGAAGTGTAGTAAAAGAAATCTAGGAAATGCTAGGCAGAGGTGAACGCGTTGTGTCCAAATCTCTTCTGTGGGCCTCTCCTGGGGCAACGCTCCCCCAAGTGACGATTCTGCGGGCCCGGCAACCCTCTCCAACTGACGAAGCCGGCTGCCGGGCGGGGAGTGTCTCCCGGGGCCGTGGGTGGGCGAGGGGGGACAGGAAAGGGAGAGGGAGACACTCACCTCGGCCCCGTGCAGCCGGCGCTGCAGCCAGAGCGAGCCGTGGAACCAAAGCCTCTCCTTCATTGGTCTAGCACCCTCCCCTCCCCCACTCCCCCCCACTCACCCACTCCGTCCCCCCTCAACCCCCTATATCCCCCCTCACCCACTCAACCCCCCCTTAAAACTCCCCTAAACCCCTCCTGCATTGTTCTAGCACCCTCCACTCCCCCACTCCCCCCACACTCCACAGACGTACAGGTTTGTACCCATTGTCTATTGTCTATTGTCTATCTCAGAGAAAATCCACATGGTCATGGGGAGAACATACAAATTCCAAACAGACAACTCCCGTAGTCAGGATCGAACCGGGTTCTCCAGCGCTGCAAACATTGTAAGGCCGCAACTCTACTGCCGCGCCACTGTGGTCACCTGTTTGCCAATCTGGACTTGGAATCTTTCTTCCGACAAGTTTCCTTTACTGGAGAGTGCAGGGACATTCTATGTGCAGGGCCATTCTATGTGCACGACCCACTCTGCTAGCTCTGAGTCATGTAACCAAACTCTGTGGCAAGCACTCAACACACATTATTGGAACTGCTGTGTGTATTGCAATTGATGGAACTAAATTATGAAATTCCACCACATATTTTATTTTAAGACTGGTAACTGAGGATAAAATCAAAGTTCGTTTTTGAAAATTCACCTTGGATAAGTTCTGAAGATCATGTTCCAAGTTACCTGAAATTACTTGGAAGCACGCAAGTATAATTACTGTTGCGGGCTTGGGAATGCATGCTTTAAATTGTTTCCTGAGATTAACAACTTGATCTTGGTATCTGCTGGGAGATTTCTTCATCCCCATAAGACTTGAGTTTTGACTGCAAGATACTAGCAATTATAGTTGAATCAATTTCTTTCAGCTGACAGAATTGGAGGAAGCAGGGAGAATATCAACCTAAATATCTTGCTTTCCTAAAACTTACAGCAGACACAGAAAGCTGGAGTAACTCAGCGGGTCAGGCAGCATCTCTGGAGAAAAAGAATAGGTGAAGTTTTGGGTTGAGACCCTTCTTCAGACTGAAACTCAGGGAAAAAGGGGAACGAGAAATATAGATAGTACCTAGGACAAATGAATGGAACTTATGCAGAAAGCAATGATATAGAAGTCTTATCTTTGGTCCATTGCTTTAATCTTGGTCCTGGAAAGATATTCTAATGCGAACAACTTCCCTTAAGGATGCTATTTACATCCAACATGGTGTTGTGCATCTCTATCAAATCTCTTCTTAATCTTCTGTATTCCAAGGAGAAGACCCCAAGGTCTCTGGTACAACCTTGAACCTGGAATTCTGGAAATACTCCAGAAATACCCAATGTATTACCCAAATAACATCTCTAAAACACAGTGATCAAATTAGATGCAGTGCCTCAGACATAGCCTGACCACTATTTGAACACATTTTCTCTCCTTTTGTACTCTAATAAGCAAAGGAATCCCAAATGCTTTCATGAAAGCTCCATTAAGAAGTGCGGTCACGGTGGAGCAGCGGTAGAGTTGCTGCCTTACAGCAAATGCAGCGCCGGAGACCCGGGTACGCTCCCGACTACGGGCGCCGTCTGTACGGAGTTTGTACATTCTCGCCGTGACCTGGGTAAATGTAAAGATTGTCCCTAGTGGGTGTAGGATAGTGCAAATGTGCGTGGATCGCTGGTCGGCGCGGACCCAGTGGGCCGAAGGGCCTGTTTCCGCACTGTATCTCTAAACTAAACTAAACTTTGAAGGATTATCCAAACATGAATCTAGTCTCGCTGCTGCTGCACACTTTTTAGTGCCACATGGTGTATTTTGTTTTGTTTCCCTTTGGAGTTTCTACCAAAATATATCAACTCTGTTAAATTTTGTCTGCCATTTTTTTGCACATTTTGAAGGCCTCTTAAATCTTCCATCCATTCCACTGACTACCACACCTCCAAGTTGTGTGTTATCTACTAATATTGAAATATTACTGGTCCACTCAAATCTAAATCATCATTATTAATCAGGAGGAAAGCAATAGTCCAGGCACTGACCCCGAAGAAGCACCACAGCATTCTAATCTATATATTCTATTCAGTGAGGTGATTATTTTTTGCCAGGCAGGAGAATTTTAAGGAGCAAGACCAGGCATATCAATTAAATGTGGCAATGTCATGTCACTGCAAAGCAGGAGCACAACATTACTCCACTCGGATCAGAAAATAAGCATAGAGAACACCGAACAAGCTGAAAGACAGTCTGAAGAAGGGTCTCAACCCAAAATGTCACCCATTCCTCCTCTCCAGAGATACTGCCTGTCCCGCTGAGTTACTCCAGCATTTTGTGTCTACCTTCAAGCTTAAAGATACATTATTCTACTCGCCATTTTAAGTAGCACGGAGATCCAGGTAATCTCTGCATATTTAATAAACAATATATGTAATCGAGACTATCGGCCCATTTTTAGAGTCCTTGTGATCTTATAGATTATGGTGTGGAGACAAGTTTGGTTCTGGATTTGAATTCAGTGATTTCTGACTTTCTGTGAGCCTTGTTTGGATTTGTTCACTTGCTGAATACTGCATTAGATCCAGCTTGGACACAACTTGCCAATCGTGTGATCCACCATCCTCACAGGATTATTTGATCTCAACAGTTCAACAGAGCTTTATTTGTCATTCGGTACCAAGGTACCGAACTAAATTACGTAGCAGTCACACACAAAAAAGAACACAAGACACATGACCCCAACACAAACGTCCATCACAGTGACCCCAAACACCCCCTCACTGTGATGGAGGCAACAAAACTTCCACTCTCACGCCCACGGACAGACAGCTCGTCCCCGACCGACCCGCACAGTCCCCGCAAGGGGATGGAAGTCCCCGCGGCCGAGCCGCACCGGGCGCTGAAACATCCCGCGGCCGAGCCGGGCGACGGAAGGCCCCACGGCCGAGCCGTGCGCAGTTAAGTCCAGCGGCCGAGCCACGCCGTGCGATGTTAGGCCCCGCGGCCAAGCCGCACCGGGCGATGTTAAGTCCAGCGGCCGAGCCGCACCAGCGATGAAAAGTCCCGCAGCCGAGCCACGCTGTGCGATGTTAGGCCCCGTGGCCGAGCCGCACCGGGCACTGTTAAGTCCAGCGGCTGAGCTGCACCAGCGATGTTAGGCCCGGCGGCCGAGCCGCGCCGGGCGATGTTAAGTCCAGCGGCCGAGCTGCACCGGTGATGGAAGGCCCCGTGGCCGAGCCGCACCCCGCGCCGTGAGGAAGAGACCTAAAGGAGAAAGGTTCTCCCCCCCCCCACACACTCCCCCCCACCCATACCACCACCCCCCACACATACACAACCAAAAAAAAACCAAAAAAACATCCCAACACCGACACACAACAAAAAAAAAAAAGGAAAAAAGACGAACAGACTGCTAGCGAGCCGCAGCCGTTAGGCGCCGCCACTTCTGCACGTATACCTGGCATTTTTATACCTACCAACCAAAGGCTTTTTGTCCAAACTAGCACAGTGATTTCTACCTCCCATTTGTGCAAGATGCACTTGCAAGGGAAGCCATGTCCACAAATGTGCATATTTTGTTTTGACTTTAGTTTAGAGATACAGTGCACCGAGTCCACACCAACCAGTAATCCCCAAGCACTAACACTAAGTGGTTATTTGTGTCAGAATAATGGCATGTGCTCTATTGGGAGGGTTAAAACGTAATGACCACGCAACTATACATGAGACATCATGGTGGCCAAAGTACATTTACTATGGCCGCCATCACTGTTGCCATACTACATCATTTATTTGACAAGAGACAAGAAGTGGATAACATTTAAAGAATTAAAGGTAGACACAAATTGCTGGAGTAACTCAGCGGGTCAGGCAGCATCTCTGGAGAGAATGAATGGGTGACGTTTCGGGTCGAGACTCTTCTTCAGATCTGAAGACTGGAGTCTGAAGAAGGGTCTCGACCCGAAACGTCACCCATTCCTTCTCTCCGGAGATGCTGCCTGTCCCGCTTAGATACTCCAGCATTTTGTGAATGAATACTTTCGATTAAAACCAGCATCTGCGGCTCTTTCCTGCACATTTTAAATAATGAATACAGAGCCCTAACTGGAAAAGGCGTCCAAGATTATGGTTAACAAGAGAAGTTAAAGAAAATAATCAATTAAATCAAAATATTTCTAATGTTGTCAAAAACAACAACAAAGTTAAATATTAGGAACATTTCTTATTCAGCAAAGAAGGATCAAGAATATTCTCTCACAGAAAAAAGAACATGAAAAATGTAAAAAGTGGAAAAGACAGAGCAAATGTTAACGTGGGTCACTTGTAAGTTGGGGTGGATGAAATGATATCAGGGAATAAGGGAATGACAGGGAAATAGAATTATTATTTTTTTGGTCTGTGTTCACAGAAGACGACAAAATAAAAACTTCTGACAAATAGTTGTGCAAAAAGAGCAGAAATACATTTTTAATAGTTTTATATCAATATTTTTGGGACTGAAAGCCAATAAATCTCAACCTGGTGATCTGCATCTCAATGCTTTAAAAGATGACAATGGAAATAGTGGGTAGACCTGTTGTCATCTTCCAAAATTCTATTAAGTCGAGTGACGCTGAACAGAAAAAGACCACGGAGAGACACAAAAAGTTGGAGTAACTCAGTTGGAGCATTTATCCAGTTGGTGTCATGGCTCAAATAAACGATTCATTTTCCCCAGATCTTCTCGAATGAATTCTCCTTGAGTTGCTGCATTTTCTACATTACACAATGGCCATGTTTCAAAATTACTCATTGATTTGGGAAACACGGAGAGAGGCGTGAAATATCAGACATATCAATATTCTTTTCATTTCTGTCATCCTTTCCAAGGCCATGACATCCATTCCAAAGTGTAGTTCCCCCAGCAGGAAGCTAAATAGTTAGAAGTTATCCTTCATAAACAGGAAGGAATATGAAGTCGATGTGGTGTTTCAATTGTAAAACAAAACTTATAATGTGCAAAACATTATGATTATAGTTGTAATTTTAATTGCACTCTTTAGTTTAGTTTAGGTTAGTTTCGTGATACAGCGCGGAAACAGGCCCTTTCGGCCCACCGGGTCCGCGCTGACCAGCGATCCCCGCACATTAACACCATCCTACACCCACTAGGGACAATTAGTGTAAAAAAATAAGTGCAGATGCTGGTAAAATCAAAGGTATTTATTCACAAAATGTTGGAGTGACTCAGCAGGTCAGGCAGCATCTCAGGAGAGAAGGAATGGGTGACGTTTCGGGTCGAGACTCTTCTTCAGACACCCACTAGGGACAATTTTTACATTTACCAAGCCACTTAACCTACAAACTTGTACATCTTTGGAATGTGGGAGGAAACCGAAGATCTCAGAGAAAACCCACGCAGGTCAGGGGGAGAACGTACAAACTCCGTACAGACGGCGCCCGTAGTCGGGATGAAACCCAGATCTTCAGTACTGCATTCGCTGTAAGGCAGCAACTCTACCACTGTGCCACCGTGACCGCCCAACTTTATCAAACCATTCCTGCCTTGAATTTTTCACAGGAAAAATTTGAGAATTGTGTGCTTACTTGTGTTTTGGAATTTAAAAAAGTTACAAATCAAATTGTGAAATGTTCTGAAAATAGTGAACACAAGAATAAATTGAAGCTGGTCTGAAGGGTCTCGACCCGAAACGTCACCTGTTCCTTTTCTCCAGAGATGCTGCCGGTCCCTCTTATAACATATGTCGGATATAGTGGACAGAGCTGCCAACCCATCCCTGGCTTCCACCGACTCCCTGGTCATTTGGAGCCCTGGTTCCGACCCCACTCCCCACTCGCAAGGTGCACCAGTGAACCCTCGACCCACTGAAGCAAGTCATTCAGTGGGTCAGGATCTCTGGAGAACATGGACCGGTGACGTTGGGGCCCTTACACTGATTCATTCAGCTGAGTTACTCCAGCACTTTTGGTCATTTCACATTAGAAACATAGAAAATAGTTGCAAGAGTAGGCCATTCGGCCCTTCGAGCCTGCACCGCCATTCAATATGATCATGGCTGATCATCCAACTCAGTATCCCGTACCTGCCTTCTCTCCATACCCCCTGATCCTTTTAGCCACAAGGGCCACATCCAACTCCCTCTTAAATATAGCCAATGAAATGGCCTCAACTACCTTCTGTGGCAGAGAATTCCACAGATTCACCACTCTGTGTGTGAAAAAAAACGTTCTCATCTCGGTCCTAAAAGACTTCCCCCTTATCCTTAAACTGTGACCCCTTGTTCTGGACTTCCCCAACGTCGGGAACAATCTTCCTGCATCTAGCCTGTCCAATCCCTTAAGAATTTTGTAAGTTTCTATAAGATCCCCCCTCAATCTTCTAAATTCCAGCGAGTACAAGCCGAGTCTATCCAGTCTTTCGTCATATGAAAGTCCTGCCATCCCAGGACTAAAACTGGGCGTGTATGCCGCTGGACTGCAGCGTGTCCTTCTTCACCGGTTCACACGGCTGTTGTTGGGACTCACGTTGTAGCCCCCGGGGACATCACTTCCTTCAGTGTGTCCCCACCGACAGAACACGCTCGGGCACATTGGGGCTCTCTCCCCTCTCACCTGCTGTCACCTCCAAGGTGGAGCAGGTTGGCGACTCTGGGAGAGGAGGAGGAGGCGAGGGAGGGGAGGAGTGGGCGGCGTGGGGGGGGGGGGGTGGAGGACGGGTGGCGACCCGAAGAAAGTGCTGTCCCCAGGGGGCTACAACGTGAGCCACAACCACAGCCGAGTGAACTGGTGAAGAAAGGCTCGCCGCAGAACGGCGGCTAGTTTTAATGTGAGACTAGACCAAGTGGACCCGTTAGGCCCAAACCTCTCCTGCATTGGTGCAGCACCCTGCCCTCCCCCTCTCCTCTCTCCTCAATCCCCCCTCCCCTCTTCCTTCTCCTCCACTCCCCCCTTCCCCCCTCCCTCCTCCTCCCCTTCTTTTAAACTTTAAAATGTGAATAACTTTAAAAATATAACGCCAATTTCAATGAAACTACTTGCATTATCACTAAAGTGACAATGGCGAGTAAGGTGGGCCTAAAATTGTTGCGCTATCGTGTACAGTTTTGGCAGAAGTTCAGTCACAAACACGATAACAAACGGGAGTTTTAGTATATAGATGACACCAAGTGCTGGAATAACTCAGCCAACTGAATCAGAGATCTTGACCTGCTGAATTACTGCAGCACTTGGGTCCTTTTGGCGGGTGAAGTTGGGCTCGCTGGTGCACCTTGCAAGTCGGGAGTGGGGTCGGGGTGCAGGCCTCCAAATGGCCGTGGAGACCGTGTGAGCCGCGGATGGGTCGGCAGATCATTCCATGAACATTCAATTCACATTTTCGGTCTCTGGCCTCTCTCCACTGGCTCCCAGTACGGTACAGAATCAACTTCAAGCTCCTCCTATTCACATACAAAGCCCTAAATGGGCTTGCCCCCCCCCCCTCCCCCCCATATCAAAAATCTTCTAACCCACCACTCTATCTCCAGGTCCCTCAGCTCGGCCGACTTGGGGCTACTGACTATCCTGCGGTCTAGGCTTAAGCTCAGGGGTGACCGCGCTTTTGCGGTTGCAGCTCCTAGACTGTGGAACAGCATCCCTCTCCCCATCAGAACTGCCCCCTCCATCCACTCCTTTAAGTCCAGGCTCAAAACCTATTTCTACTCCCTAGCGTTTGAGGCCCTCTGAGGGGGCGCTGTGAACTGTTTATGTATGTGCTGTTATGTTTGTGTGCCATTGTATGTTCGTTCTTAGTACCTGAACTGATGTACAGCACTTTGGTCAACGTGGGTTGTTTTTAAATGTGCTATACAAATAAAATGGACTTGATTTGACTTGACATAGTGCCGTCATCAGCGGGCCAGGGGTGTATTGTCGTTTCATTATCTCGTGATGTCTGTTGGTCCAGAGATACGGATAATCCAGAAAGGCTCTGGAACCAAGAGTGTCGGGAAACCAGTGTTCAACCTGCACCACTGACAGATGCAATGACTTCCAACAATAAGTTTTTAGCAATTGGCTCAATGTTTTAACCAAAATGAAAACAAATCTCATTTCAGTTGGACTCTGATTTAAGAATTAACCTGCGTCACACTGGGTCTTCTAAGTTGTATAACACATATTAAAGAAAATATAAAATTCTATTATAGAATCCATCTTGCGGTGATTTATAATGAAAGTGACACCAGTTGTTGAGAAGGAAGGCATTGACTCTGAGGAACACATTTATTTTATACTCTGGTGTGGTGATCCATTCAGGGTTTTAATAATAAAGATTTATTATTGGTCGTACTGGGGAAGTAGGATTTTTTTTATAGCTCATTATTTTTGAGGTAATGGAAGATCATCCTTTCTACTGAAGGTCAGATAGTGGTTCTTTGGAGAAAAAGCACAACTGCCACGAATAACCTAGTTTTACATACAACGATCAGCCAAAACATTATGACCTGACGAGCCAAAACATTCTGACCACCTGCCCAATATGCTGTTGGTCCTCCGTGTGCAGCCCCACACGCAGCAGGGTGCAATGCACTGTGTATTGTGACACATTCCTCCCATGACCACCATTAAAGTTTTCTGTGACTTGTGCCACAGTCGACCTTCTCTCTGTTCGGACCAGACGGGATAGCCTTTGTTTCCCTCGTGCATCGATGAGCCTTGGGCGCCCAACACCCTGTCTGTCGCTGGTTTGTGGTTTGTCCCTCCTCGGACCACTGACAGGTACTCACACCACTGCTGACCGGGAGCACTCCACAAGCCTTGCCATTTCAGAGATGCTCTGACCCAGTCATCTGGCCATAACAATTTGGCCCTTGTTGAAGTCGCTCAGGTCTTTACTCCTGCCCATTTCTCCTGCATCCAACACATCAACTTCAAGAACTGACTGTTCACTTGCTGCCTAATATATCCCACCCCTTGGCAGGTGCCATTGTAACAAGATAATCAATGTTATTCATTTTGCCTGTCAGTGGTCATAATATTTTGGCTCATCGGTGTATTTCCCCTGCATTTCAACATTTTAACGAAGAGCAATTGTCGCCTTGGTCGTCTAATTTACAATGAAAGTATTGCATTTTGTCCCTGATAAAAATAATATCCATCTATTTCTGTAAAGTGATATGTGTTAAATAAAGAAATTATATTTAATTTGCTAATTAAATACATTGTTAAATGCAATTAGTTGTTGAAGACTGGGTGACAGGAATAAACAATGATATTCAATTATGAATCATGCAAAATTGTGATTAGATTCAAATATTTGAATGCTCTAGGTACTATTCTGCATCTGAGAATGGTCCATGGAGTGAGAGTCATACAGGCTTCATGATGATAAGGATATGAGACCCCCCAGGCAATGTTGCTATTGAGGGCGTGCAGCCTAGTTGCTATTGAGGGCGTGCAGCGTAGGTTTTACTAGGTTAATTCCCAGAATGGCGGGACTGTTATATGTTGAAAGACTGGAGCGACTAGGCTTGTATACACTGGAATTTAGAAGGATGAGAGGAGATCTTATCGAAACGTATAAGATTATTAAGGGGTTGGACATGTTAGAGGCAGGAAACATGTTCCCGATGTTGGGGGAGTCCAGAACAAGGGGCCACAGTTTAAGAATAAGGCGTAGGCCATTTAGAACTGAGATGAGGAAAAACTTTTTCAGTCAGCGAGTTGTGAATCTGTGGAATTCTCTGCCTCAGAAGGCAGTGGAGGCCAATTCTCTGAATCCATTCAAGAGAGAGCTAGATAGAGCTCTTAAGGATAGCGGAGTCAGTGGGTATGGGGAGAAGGCAAAAACGGGGTACTGATTGAGAATGATCTGCCATAATCACATTGAATGGCAGTGCGGGCTTGAAATGCCAAATGGCCTCCTCCTGCACCTATTTTCTATGTTTCTATGTATACAAATTGTGCAAAACACACAATGGGTCAAGCAACATCTGTGGAAAGGGTTATTATTTCAAGTCTGAGAACCATCATTGGAAATGATAATAGACTCAAAATGCTTGAGTATCTCAGCGGGATTGGTATAATTTCTGGATAAAAGTAATGGGTTTTGGTTTGAGACCCTTCTTCAGACTAAGAGTCAGGGAGTCTCTATTGTAATAGAGTCTGAAGAAGGGTCTCGACCCAAAACGTTACCCATTCCTTCTATCCCGAGACGCTGCCTATTCTGCTGAGTTACTCCAGCATTTGGTGTCCAACTCATTATCTCGTACCTGCCTTCTCTCCATACCTCCTGATCCCTTTAGCCACAAGGGCCACATCTAACTCCCTCTTAAATATAGCCAATGAACTGGCCTCAACTACCTTCTGTGGCAGAGAATTCCACAGACTCACCACTCTCTGTGTGAAAAGAAACTTTCTCATCTCGGTCCTAAAAGACTTCCCCCTTATCCTTAGACTGTGACCCCTTGTTCTGGATTTCCCCAACATCGGGAACAATCTTCCTGCATCTAGCCTGTCCAACCCCTTATGAATTTTGTAAGTTTCTATAAGATCCCCCCTCAATCTTCTGTTGAGAGATGGGGCACCATTGAAGGGGGTAAACAGCCTATACCTAGTTTTATGATATGATCGTCATGCTTCTATAAACAGCTGGAATGTACTTATGCAAAGGCATTATAGAAACATATTTTGTGACCACATGTTGGAGCTCCCAGCTAACAGGATGACTTTCTTTTCCTAACCAGCTGAAGATGGGTGTGGGGGAACTCTGCAAGGATCCAGCGGCATTATTTCCAGTCCGAATTTCCCTGGCGAATACTCCAACAATGCGGACTGCACCTGGACAATCGCTGCTGAACTGGGGGATACCATCTCGCTCATTTTCACAGATTTCCAGCTTGAAGAAAAGTATGATTACTTGGAAATTGAGGGATCGGAGCCCCCATCAATATGGTGAGTGAACAATACTCCCAAAACAAAACAAAAAATGTCTTTTGCTATAAAGTTGCATCTTCTGAGAGTTATCTAAATATGTTGTTCTCTGCAATTTACCTGTCCTTCCGTGACTCACAGGGTAAAATTAGTTTGTACCAGATAACAGTGAACTTGCACAGTGTGAAAGGAAGTTAGTCAATAAGAATAGATCTTGAATCGATCTATTAACCTTCAACGGAAATTACAAATCAAAGGTTTAGCATTTGGATCAGGTTTTAATTGACTTGTCTTGTGATTTTGCTTGGGATCCAATTAACTGATGAACGTAATTATTGTTAGAATACTCATCTTTTGTACCATCTCTTCAGCACTAATGAAAAAAGGTTTTCTCATTGTACACTGTTTCGAGTTCATCGGTAATTATTTGCTCCCGTATTTTGTCAACAGTATGAGATGCATCCAGGCATCAAAGTATATAATAAAAGCGGAACGCTCTTAATGTGAATAAAACAACAGATCCAGATCCTAATTCATAATTCTCTCCAAGGAATCATGGCCATTTGAATTGGGCACTTTTCATAGAAACATAGAAAATGGGTGCAGGAGGAGGCCATTTGGCCCTTCGAGCCAGAACCGCCATTCATTGTGATCATGGCTGGTCAAGCACAATCAGTAACCCGTGCCTGCCTTCTCCCCATATCCCTTGATTCCACTAGCCCCTAGAGCTCTATCCAACACTCTTTTAAATTCATCCAGTGAATTGGCCGCTACTGCCTTCTGTGGCAGAGAATTCCACCAATTCACAACTCTCTGGGTGAAAACGTATTTTCTCATCTGTTTAAATGGTCTCCCCTTTATTCTTAGACTATGGCCCCTGGTTCTGGACTCCCCCAACATTGGGAACATTTTTTCTGCATCTAGCGTTCCCAGTCCTTTTGTAGTTTTATATGTTTCTGTAAGATCCCCTCTCATCCTTTTAAATTCATCCAGTGGATTGGCCTGTACTGCCTTCTGTGGCAGAGAATTCCACCAATTCACAACTCTCATGTTTACAGTTCATAACATTAAGATGACCATTTTTCAGAAACAAAATTCCTCGGATTTTTGGTGTAATTCTCTTATTTTGGCATCACCTCAGTTTGACAAAATGTGTCGATTTGACTAAGTTTTGAATACGTTGAAACCAATAAAAATCCCTTCATCTCCCACATCCTCCTGAGTGCACACTTGGCTTTGACATTTGCAGTATTACCACTATGATCAACTTGCATGTAAATCGCATCTTTGGTGTAACAATATTCAACAACATTTGACATATTGCCATTTAAGAAGATAACTATAAATAATCAAAACGTTGACAAGTGATATACAGTGGTTGCAAAAGACCAAAGAGTATGAAATGGGCAGACAAATTTAGGGAGAGGATTGTGGAGCCACAGCAGCTAAATGCATGACTACCAGTCATGTTATGATTCCATTAGGGATTGACCAGGAGACCATCGCTGGGCGATTTCAGAAAACTATTACTTGTAGGTTTGGGGGAAATTACAAAAATTGAGAGAGTCCAAGGCCAAGGATTAGCATGCTAAAAGTTATATTTTGCTAGTCCTGAAGCGAATGTAGGTCACTGGACAGAGACGCAGTAGACAAATGTAACATTGTGCCTTTGGAATAGGCAGCAGAGTTTCGATGACTTCACATTAACATATAGTGGGACCTTGAAGACAAGTCAAGAATGTGTTGCGAATGCAAGTATGTGAAAGGCATGGAGAAGTGTTTCAACAGAAGAGGCACTGTGGCAGGAGCAAAGTCAAATGATGCTTTGGAAGGAGAGGCAGGTGATTTTAGTCATGATATGAATTACTTCACCAAATTAAATGCGCTCTGATTCGGACAGTTGATGGGGAGTTTAATAGAGTCAGCAGAAAAGATAAAACGTCCAGGAAAAATGGCTTTTGATAGTAAAGAGCCCGAAAATATCACCAACTAAAAATTGACAGTTTCGTTAAAATAATGTTGAGGGGAAAGGAAATGGGCACTGTGGACATTTGAGCTTGCCAAAGTTATGAAATAAGTTGGAGAAAGATCTGGAGCCAGATCTCGGTTAAGACCTGATGCAGTTTGGCCCACGGAAGGGAGAAAGTGGCAGAAGCAACCAAACAGATGGTCTCAACCTTTACGACAAAGAGATCCATAAATTCTTTGTATGTGCCGGAAGATTGGAGGACATTCTTAATTAAATGGTCTATATAAAATTAATTGCAAATTGATAAGACTTAAAGAAAAAGGATGAGAGATTTTAGATTATTACCTTTGAGATGATAAAAGATTCAATAATTGTATAGATGTAAATTTAAGAATCAAACATTTTAAGGAACCTCATGCCTGAAGGCCTCGATAGAGTGGATGTGGAGAGGATGTTTCCACTAGTGGGAGGGTCTCATAGCCTCAGAATTAAAGGATGTTCCTTTAGGAAGGAGATTGTAAAAGCTTCTTTAGGTTCGCGAAGAGAAAAAAAATAGTTAAGACAAATGTGGGTCCCTTGAAGACAGAAACAGGTGAATTTATTATGGGGAACAAGGAAATGGCAGACGAGTTGAACAGGTACTTTGGATCTGTCTTCACTAAGGAAGACACCAACAATCTCCTAGATGTACAAGTGGACAGAGGTCCTAGGGTGACGGAGAAACTGAGGGACATAACATAACATACTAAGTGATCATCAGTATGGATTTCGAGCTAAACGGTCTACCTCACTGGCTCTAATGGAACTAGTAGAGAATATTTCAACAGCAATTGATAATAAAGAATATACTGTGGGAGTATTTATAGATCTCAAAAAAGCTTTTGATACCATAGATCATAGTTTACTGATGAATAAGCTAGAAAGATATGGTATTAGAGGAGTAACATACTCCTGGTTAAGAAGCTACCTTGAAAACAGATATGTTTCAGTATTTTCAAGTAAATAATTTTGATTCAGAACTTATGAAGGTTACCTGTGGGGTTTCGCAAGGCTCGGTGCTGGGTCCAAAGCTCTTTATACTCTATATAAATTATATTTGTAAGGTGTCAAAATTGTTACATTTGGTTATATTTGCAGATGACACAAATTAATTTTGTTCAGGGAAAAACATGAAGCAACTTTTGGACACAGTTAAAGGGGAATTGGAAACCCTAAAGAAGTGGTTTGATACTAATAAATTGTCATTAATTCTAAGTAAAACAAAATTTATTGAGTTTGGAAATCGAAAAATAAATTCTGAGGTAACACTTATGATTAATGATGTAGAAATTGAAAGAGTGTATGAAAATACATTTTTGGGTGTGATATTAGATCATAAACTCTGTTGGAAACCTCACATAAAACATATCAAATCAAAACTGTCTAAATCCATTGCAATACTGCACAAAACTAAGGCCATCTTGAATCAAAATTCACTACTTACTTTATATTGCTCACTCATTATTCCAAATATTACATACTGTGTTGAAGTATGGGGAAACACCAACAAAACTAGCACTAATTCAATCTTTACATTGCAAAAAAGAGCTATAAGAATTGTCAATAAGGGTGGTTATAATGACCCAACCAACCCATTATTTATGAAATCATATGCCCTAAAATTTATGGACCTAGTAGACTTTAATCCTCTACAAATAATGTTTAGAGCAAAAGAAAGAACACTTCCTGACTGTATCCAAGGTTTGTTTTCAGTGAGGGAGAGCAGGGATCCACGCAGGGGAAATTATATGTTTGGAAAAAAGAGGGGAAGGACAAATGTGAAAAATAGATGTGTGACTGTTAAAGGGGTCAATTCATGGAATAGTTGCAACAATGAATTAAAAGAGTGTAGTTATATGTGTAAAGTCAAGAAAATGTTCCAAAATATTATATTTGAAAGATACAAAATATGTGATCAGCACTGAGAAATTACAGACATGACAGAAATGATGGTTCCTGACTATATTTGTGTTTCTTTCTATGTTTTTGTTTATCTGCTTCTGACTTATCATGTTGTCTTTTTTAAAATTATATTTTGTTGGTTCGAAAAAATCATGTGTGATTATATTGTTTTATTTTTGATACAATGATTTTGCACTATTTAACTTTCACAACTGTATGGTCAATCTGTTGCATTGTATTGACCGGAAAATGCATGAATAAATAAATAAATGGAAGGAAATTCACATTAGGCAGGAAATGGTGTTGGGTAGACTGATGGGACTGAAGGCTGATAAATCCCCAGGGCCTGATGGTCTGCATCCCAGGGTGCATAAGGAAGTGGCTCCAGAAATCGTGGACGCATTGGTGATCATTTTCCAATGTTCGATGGATTCAGGATCAGTTCCTGTGGATTGGAGGGTAGCTAATGTTATTCCACTTTTTAAGAAAGGAGGGAGAGAGAAAATGGGAAATTATAGACCAGTTAGCCTGAAATCAGTGGTGGGGAAGATGCTAGAGCCATTTATAAACGAAGAAATTGCGGAACATTTGGATAGCAGTAACAGGATCGTTCCAAGTCAGCATGGATTTACGAAGGGGAAATCATGCTTGAATAATCTGGAATTTTTTGAAGTTATAACTAGGAAAATGTTCAAGGGAGAGCCAGTGGATTTAGTGTACCTGGACTTTCGGAAAGCCTTTGGTAAGGTCCCACATTGGAGATTAGTGGGCAAGATTAGAGCACATGGTATTGCGGGTAGGGTGCTGACATGGATAGAAAATTGGTTGGCAGGCAGGAAACAAAGAGTAAGGATTAATGGGTCCCTTTCAGAATGGCAGGCAGTAACTAGTGGGGTACTGCAAGACTCGGTGCTGGGACCACAGCTATTTACAATATACATTAATGACTTAGATGAAGGGATTAAAAGTAACATTAGCAAATTTGCAGATGACACAAAGCTGGGTGGCAGTGTGAACTGTGAGGAGGATGCTATGAGGATGTAGGGTGACTTGGACAGGTTGTATGAGTGGGCAGATGCATGGCAGATGCAGTTTAATGTGGATAAATGTGAGGTTATCCACTTTGGTGGAAAGAACAGGAAGGCAGATTATTATCTGAATGATGTCAAGTTAGGAAATGGGGAAGTACAAAGAGATCTAGCGACTAGGCTTGTATACTCTGGAATTTAGAAGGATGAGCGGGGATCTTATTGAAACATATAAGATTATTAAGGAATTGGACACATTAGAGGCAGGAAACATGTTCTCAATGTTGGGGGAGTCCAGAACCAGGGGCCATAGTTTAAGACTAAGGATGTAGGTCATTTAGAACGGAGATGAGGCAAAACATTTTCAGTCAGAGAGTTGTAAATCTGTGGAATTCTCTGCCTCAGAAGGAGTGGAGGCCAATTCTCTGGATGCTTTCAAGAGAGAGCTAGATAGAGCTCTTAAAGATAGCGGAGTCAGGGGGTATGGGGAGAAGGGGTACTGATTGTGAATGATCAGCCATGATCACATTGAATGGCGTTGCTGGCTCAAAGGGTCAAATGGCCTCCTCCTGCACCCATTGTCTATTGTCTATTGTCTATTTCCTTTTGTCTATTGTCTATTGAGATGAGGAGGAATTTCTTTAGTCTGAGGGTAGTCAATCTGTGGAATTCTTTGCCACAGAAGGCTGTGGAGGCCAAGTCAATGGATATTTTTGAAGGCAGAGATAGATCGATTCTTGATTAGTACGGGTATCAAGGTTTATTGGGAGAAGGCAGGAGAATGAGGTTAGGAGGGAGAGATAGATCAGCCAGGATTGAATGGTGGAGTAGTCTTCTTGATGGGCCGAATGGCCTAATTCTGCTCCTATCACATGTACATGATCATGGCTCTCAGACTTTGTATGTCTCTGGACTGTCTTCTATGGAAAGTAGGTTGCCTGTTGCAGTTTTTAATCTTGGATCAATGCCTGGATTTGATTTTATCGCAGATCGAAAAGAAACTTCACAGAATGATATTTCTTTGAAAGTTGCACCTTCTATGGTGTCATAAGTTGTTGCATCTCTGTGACGGTGCTGCTGCTTTTGAAAATGTTGCCGCATAGAAACATTTTTATTGCATATTCTCTTGTGTTACAGACTGGCCTTAGTGCATATTGTTTCACTGAAATGTTTGCCAAACATGGGATCATTTTCTAAACCAAATAATTCAATAACCTTCCAGCATCTCGGCCAAGAATCTCTCTCCCCCTTCTCATTTTAAACAACTTGTTCTTGAAGTTCATATTTCCTGGGATTGCTTCTGGGGAAATAATCATGAAAGGAAACCTATCAAAGTCAAGAGATGATCAAAAAAATGTCCACAGTGGGCGTAATTTAAGGTGAACTTTGAAGGAGAAAATACAACCAGAGAGCCATTGTGAGATCAGACTACAACATGGAGCCCAAGTGGCTCTCGGCTCTGCGGTTTACGGGAGGATAAAGGGTGCTAATGCAATAGATGGCCTGAGCCAAAGTGTTGTGGATGGGTGTTTGGGCATTGAACCTGTTTGGAGATATGGAGAGATGGACACGAAATAGCAGTAAACATACAGATGCTGGGGCTGCAGGAAAGCATTAGGTACGAGTGAAGACAAGTTAACGAAGGAATAGAATTTCATATTCATTTCGAATACAAACAGAGTGATATTAAAGCTGAAATTTAAAGTAATTAGAGAGGGGGAGAAAATGCAAACACACATTCAAGAGAGAGCTAGATAGAACTCTTAAGGATAGCGGAGTCAGGGGGTATGGGGAGAAGGCAGGAAATGGCCTCCTCCTGCACCTATTGTCTATTGTCTATTGTGACTAACTTTAGATCTGGTAACTGCATGCAAGAAACTTTCTGTGACAAAGCAAGGAAAGGAAAATAAATGGGCTGGAATAAAGTGCTATAAAGAATGCATCACGATTTGAAAAAACAGTATCTTGGAATGTTATAAACATAAATGAAAGCCTCATTTGCCCCTGCTATCTCACTCATTCCACCCTGTGACCGACACCACCCAAAAGTGAATTTAAATTTGTTGTTTCAAAGAATGAAAGATCACTTTGCAGTTAAGAGGTTCTTTGATGGCGGCACGGTGGCACAGCGATAGAGTTGCTGCCTTACAGCGAATGCAGCGCCGGAAACCCGGGTTCCATCCTGACAACGGGTGCTGTCTGTATGGAGTCTGTACGTGACCTGCGTGGGTTTTCTCTGAGATCTTCGGTTTCCCTCCCACACTCGAAAGACGTACAGGTTTGTAGGTTAATTGGCTTGGTAAATGTAAAAATTGTCCCTAGTGGGTGCAGGATAATGTTAAAAATTGTCCTTAGTGGGTATAGGATACTTCCAGTATAGTCCCTGATTGGACTCTTCGGAAGTGATGACCACAAAATACAAGATACAAGATGTACTAATATCTAATTAGAAAAACAGAATTGAAAATGGCGCCTGCGTTTTTGAGACTAGTGTTGGATTGCACCAATATCAAGTGGGCTCTTGAAATACCATCGCAACCACTGGCCCAGAGGGCAATTCCTGATTGCTGCACGGGAAGCATTTTCCGTCAGGGGAGATCTAAATTCATTGGCAAACTTCAGCTTTGTGATGAAACACAGATCAGCAGGGTGCATGATCAAAAGATAATTTCAATGTACCTCTGTGCAGCAACACTCTGTTTTCATGGGTTTAGGATGTGTTCTCCGTGATCTGAGGGGGGATCTTATAGAAACTTACAAAATTCTTAAGGGGTTGGACAGGCTAGATGCAGGAAGATTGTTCCCGATGTTGGGGAAGTCCAGAACAAGGCGTCACAGTTTAAGGATAAAGGGGAAGTCTTTTAGGACCGAGATGAGAACGTTTTTTTTCACACAGAGAGTGGTGAATCTGTGGAATTCTCTGCCACAGAAGGTAGTTGAGGCCAGTTCATTGGCTATATTTAAGAGGGAGTTAGATGTGGCCCTTGTGGCTAAAGGGATCAGGGGGTATGGAGAGAAGGCAGGTACGGGATATTGAGTTGGATAATCAGCCATGATCATATTGAATGGCGGTGCACCTATTTTCTATGTTTCTATCTATGTTTCTATCTGCCCTCCATCAATATTGGAGCCGATTCCTGATAAGTGTATTCAGCATTGCAAAAGTGCACAAGACAAAAGAATGCACATAATGGTATTTGATCTGACAAAGTCACAACATAACGCCAGGCATATTCTCAAACTGTCATGGGCTGCTGGGGAGATTGATTCATTTAGAAGCGACAAATGCATATTTGTCAGATCAGACACCCTCGTTGCTGTGAAAAGAAGTGGAAAAAGTTCATTTTAAAATCATATTGAAAGGGTCCTATGTTCATTCTACAGAAATGTCCTTGTGATTTTATGCTTTTTCTGATTCTGAACATGAAAGGCCTGCATTTTTCCATTGATGTTCATTGTAATATTCCACCATGAAGGAGGCAGATCCTTCACCTGCACGTCAGGACAACATAAAACCAGATTTGATGTGCAGAGAAAGGTTAACTTATAAATCTGCAAGAATAAAATGCTTCCTTATCTTAGCATCAAGCTGTTCTAGCCAGGACTATCCCCTGAGTGTTTTTATGCTGAAAAGACAGCGTAAAATTCAAAATTTGTCTTTCTGCACTTTGATATATTTCTATTGTTGCTTTGAATTCGTGAACAGGACTTAAAATGTCTTCGTTTTTTTTCTTAATTCTCTATTCTCGATTGACTCCTTTTAAATGTGAGGAACCTTAATTTGTCCATTGTGTCCTTTTCACTTCACTCTTTTCACCAATGTCCTGCCTGAGTGACATGGTCGCTTCAAAGTCTCTTAATATGATTCACCGGTTTAAAAAAAAGTATCATCCTCAACTCAGGACGGCACGGTAGAGTGGCCCAGGTGTAGAGTTGCTGCCTTACAGCGTTTACAGCCCCAGAAACCTGGGATCAGACCCCGACCAAAGATAATAGAGCAGAGCAAGATGGACCACTCTGTCAAATCACTTATACTGAAGTGTGGTACGCAAAGGAGCCATTTTAGTAAGCAAAACCCACCATCCGTTATGCCTCTCGCAGTTTAATCAGTGCTTTGAGGGAACAGTATGTGTGATGAAACCTTTAAAATGCAGAGTATATCTCATCTATCAACTCATAGATTTTTGTTCTGTTTCTTTTTGTTTCTGCACGTTTCTGCCTACTAAAGTGGCGCCGTGAAATACTGCGTTTTTTTGGGTCGAGTGGTCTATCTTGCTCTGCTCTATTATCTTTGCCTTAGTCCCACTTAAATCACCTCGCAATGTAGAAAGGTCATATTACACCTGCGTGACAGGAAAGGATTTTATGGTATTGGAAGCAATCTAGAGGGGATTCACCCGGGATAATTCTTGGGATGAGACGATTAGCCTCGCAAGAAAGGCTAATTTACTCCATCTTTATCCTTTGAAGTCTGGAAGAATGAGGGGTAGTTTTATTGAAACACAAAATCGTAATCATGACAGGGTGATGGTCAAGATGTTTTCACATGATAAAATATTGGACAAAGGCTCGATTATCTTTGATCCCGACTACGGGTGCTGCCTGTGCGGAGTTTGTACGTTCTCCCCTTGACCGTGTGGGTTTTCTCCGAGATCTTCTGTTTTCTCCTCCGCTCCAAAGACGTACAGGTATGTAGGTTAATTGGTTTGGTATAAGTGTAAATTGTCCCGAGTGTGTGTAGGGTAGTGTTAATGTGTGGGGATCGCTGGTCGGTGCGGACTCAGAGGGTTGAAGGGCCTGGTTCCGTTTTTTCCTAAACTCGAGTTATGTTCTGAATAAAGCATTGTAGATGTTAATTGTGATGTTCACTGTCATGTTTGTTTAACAATTCACATTTTATTTGATTTGTTTGTTATTCTGCAATCTCTTGTCAGCATTGCCTTGCCTCATCCCAATCCCAGTTATTGTGATTCAATTCACAGAGAAACACACAATATCCTCTTGTGCAGTGGACACAGATGTCACCGAGTAGCTCCTGTTTAGCTGCTGAAAATCCTTCAACATTGGGAGACAGAAGTGTGATTGCTGGTCCTGAAAAGGACCTTCTGTCTTGTTCTTGAGGTAACATTGCCTCTGGGTCGGGGAATAGTAGTTGGTAGCGATGGATACAGTGTGTGGTGCGGTAGCAGGATTCGCAGATACTTGTAGAGTCTGACAGGGAACCACAACAAGAACGTTCCTGCTATGCCCAACGACGTGGCACTAAAATTTGCTCGCTATGGGCAAACAGTTGTGTGATGACACAAAATAATAGTATCCTCAATGTCCTGAAGCCAAGTGAGCTAGATATTGACTTTAGATAACGAGGTGGTGTACATGCTCCAGTCACCATCCAAGGTGCCAAAGTAGAGATGGTCGAGAACTTCACGATCCTAGATGTAAATATCATGAATGAATTATCGGGGCCCATCACATTCAAGCTACGGTGGCCAAGAAAGCACACCAGCGCCTCTACCTTCTCGGATCACAAAGGAGGTTCGGCAGTATAAGAAAATAACTGCAGATGCTGGTACAAATTGAAGGTATTTATCTCACAAAATGCTGGAGTAACTCAGCAGGTCAGGCAGCATCTCAGAAGAGAAGGAATGGGTGACGTTTCGGGTCGAGACTCTACTTCAGACTCCTTCTTCAGAAGATGGTTTGGCATGTTGCCAAAATAGAACATAGAGTAGAGAGATAACATCTAAAGATACACCATAATAAATGTGCTATTGGGATGTGTCACAGTAGGGTTTGGCTCTACCCAAGACTACAGGAAATTGTGGAGAGTTGCGGATGCTGCCCAGTCCATCACACAAAGCAGCCTCCCCCTCTCCTCCCATCGACTTCATTAAAACCTCATGCTGATGGGAAAGCAGCTGACTTAACCATTGTAAATGGTCCTTGATTAAGTCCTTGATTAATGGTTCAATCTCTCTTCACCCCACTCCCATGAGGCAGAAGATACAAAAGCTTGAAAGCACATACCACCTGAATCCCGTACAGCTTCCGCCCAGCTGTTGTCAGATGGCGCAGCGGTAGAGTTGCTGCCTTACAGCGAATGCAGCGTCGGAGACCCGGGTTCCATCCTGACTACGGGTGCTGTCTGTACGGAGTTTGTACGTTCTCCCCATGACCTACGTGGGTTTTCTCCAAGATCTTCGGTTTCCTCCCACACTCCAAAGACGTACAGGTTTGCAGGTTAATTGGCTTGGTAAATGTAAAAATTGTCCCTAGTGTGTGTAGGATAGTGTTAGTGTGCGGGGATCGCTGGTCGGCGCGGACCCGGTGGGCCGAAAGGGCCTGTTTCCACGCTGAATCTCTAAACTACTGAACAGTACTCCCATCAGCTACAGATGATGTCCCAATCTCCCAAACTACTTCATGATGACCCTTGCACATTTTTATCTGCACTGTTTCTGTAGCCGTAACTGTGCAACGCTCTCACACAATATTCTGCACACTGGTATTTCCTCTTTGCACTGTTTGTTGTACTTGTGTCCGGCTTGGTTGTATTCACATATAGTATGAGTTGGCTCGATAGCATGCAAACAAAGTTTGTCACTTTATGTCGGCACACGTGACAATAATAAACCCATGCCAATAAATGATTCACCCCTCCCCCATCTTACAAAATGACCTAACATTCAAAATGTTACCACCAGTGGAGACATTGAGTCATCTGCTCTTTCAAGATCATATTTGTGGATTGGCCAGATTTTTTGCTGATCAACCAATTGATCAAGATCTATTCCAGCACTTCGATGTATCAGTATTTGAAAGCTTTTTCCTTCCCTTGAGATTGGTTTAAATCCTCCTTCTCATCTCTATTTCTCCTCTCCCTCGGGCCTTGGATGCCCTTGTTCATTGCAAACAGTGACTGTGTTTTAGAATAGCTGGATAGAGCTCTTAAGGATAGCAGAGTCAGGGGGGTATGGGGAGAAGGCAGGAACGGGGTACTGATTGAGAATGATCAGCCATGATCACATTGAATGGTGGTGCTGGCTCGATGGGCCGAATGGCCTACTCCTGCACCTATTGTCTATTGTCTATAGAATACCCTTCCTTTGATGAAAAATAAGACTCATTACAGAGATCTAGTACTAATCTTTGAACCTTTCTGCAGCAGCCATGCAGTGAAACACAGACCTTCTAACCATTTTCCTCCTTATCGTGTCAAGCAAAGCGCAGAAAGGAATCCTTTTATCCCGCATTCTCTCTACTACAATCACTCTGAATAAGGGTCCTAACCTGAAACATCAGCTGTTCATTTTAACTCGAGATGCTGCCTGACCTGCTGAGCTTGTGTCTGTCTTTCATTGGGGTAGGTTGTTTGCGGGCAATGGAATGTTCGGAAAGTGGGATGCTTTTAACAGTGTGATGACTAGAGTTCAGGGCATGCATGTTCCTGTTAGAGTGAAGGGCAAGGCAGGTGGACATTAGGAAGCTTGGACGACAAAATAAATTGAAGCTCTGGTCAGAAAACAAAGAAGACATCAGACAGGGTAAAGGCAGGTAGGATCGAGTGTATCCCTAGAGCTGAGGAGAATACCTGAAGAGGAGGAAATGAGGAGGACAAACAGGGGGCCAGGAAATAGCTCAGTCCGATGATATTAAGGGAGGTTTTATGGACGTTAAGGAAAAGAGGGTAACTGAGTGAGAATAGGGCCCTTCAAAAACTAAAGTGTTCACCTCTGTCTGGCGCACCTGAAGATTGACAAGATCCTCAATGAGTATTTCTCCTCTGTTTTTACCGTGGAGAAAGACATGAAGACTGGGGTACATGGGACAGTCAATGGAAGTGGCTTGAGAATGGTCAGTATTACAGTCGAGGAGGTGTTAAACTTCCTAAGGTGTATGAAGTGCACCAGTGTTTTAGACAATAGACAATAGGTGCAGGAGGAGGCCATTCGGCCCTTCGAGCCAGCACCGCCATTCAATGTGATCATGGCTGATCATCCACAATCAGTACCCCGTTCCTGCCTTCTCCCCATACCCCCTGACTCTGCTATCCTTAAGAGCTCTATCTAGCTCTCTCTTGAATGCATTCAGAATTGGCCTCCACTGCCTCCTGAGGCAGAGAATTCCACAGATTCAGAACTCTCTGACTGAAAATGTTTTTCCTCATCTCAGTTCCAGGATCCCATCACAAACTATCATTGTCGGAGGGCATGGGGTACAACGGAAGTAGATTGGCAGAAGACTCTTGTTTTAACAACTTTAAGTTCATGGTCCATTCTCTAATGTTTTAGTTTAGTTTAGAGATACAGCGCGGAAACAGGCCCTTCAGCCCACCGAGTCCATGCCGCCCAGCGATCCCCACACATGTTCACATTTTATACCAAGCCAATTAACCGACAAACCTGTACGTCTTTGGAGTGTGGGAGGAAACCGGAGCATCCCAGAGAAAACCCATGCAGGTCACGGGGGGGACGTGAAAACTTGGTACAGACAGCACCCGCAGTCAGGATGGAACCCGGGTCTCTGGAGGTGTAAGGCAGCAACTCCACCACTGCGCCACCGTGCCACCATTAACGTTTCCGTGAAATAGTTGAGGATGGCCTGGAACTCGGCCTCCAAGAAAATCATCCACTGATCTCCAGTACATGTAAAATAAATGTATCGTCTGTACACTGCCGCCTAATAGGGAGGTTTGGGCAACCTTTGTTTGAGACCCATTACAGGAGGGGAGCGGAGGGATTTGGAGAGCGTGCAGAAGAGATTTACCAGAATGATGCCTGAATTGGAGAGTATTACCTATAAGGAGAGGTTGGACAAAATTGTTTTTTTTATTTGTCTCCCTGGAGAGTCTGATACTGAGGGGAGACCTGATAGAAATGTATAAAATTACAAGTGGCATAGAGAGGGTAGACAGTCAGAAGCATTTCCCAGGGTAGAAATCTTAAATACCAGGGGCATAACTTTAAGGTTTAGTTTAGTTTAGTTTAGAGATACAGCACGGAAATAGGCCCTTTTGGCCCACCGGGTCTGCGCCGACCAGCGATCCCCGCACATTAACACTATCCTACACACATAAGGGACAATTTTTACATTTACCAAGCCAATTCACCTACAAACCTGTACATCTTTGGAGTGTGGGAGGAAACTGAAGATCTTGGAGAAAACCCATGGAGGTCACGGGGAGAATGTAAAAAATCCATACAAACAGCACCCATAGTCGGGATCGAACCCGGGTCTCCGGCGCTGCATTCGCTGTAAGGCAGCAACTCTACCGCCGCGCCACCGTGCCGCCCTCAGTCTGATACTGAGGGGAGACCTGATAGAAATATTTAAAATTATAAGAGGCATAGTAGACAGTCAGAAACTGGATTAGTGACAAACTCTTCGCCACTTAATATTTGGACTTAATTGTTGCGCACATTGCAGTTCATGTCTGGCACAGAACTTCCCTTCATTGCCAACCCTCTGTGTCTAATTTCTCGTGTGTAAATACCATTAGCCTGAACTCCCAGCAGAACAATTTTCCTAAAAGTAATCTTGGTTTTCTCGCTTCTGGCAAATGTTAATCAGGGAGAGGAAAAGCATTTTAGTGACCCAACTCGGCTCAGTCACTTCAGAACAATTCCCATTGAGGGATAGCTTGAAATTGAGCACAGTCCTGCAACAAGCTTTGTGCTGTTGCCCAACAGCACAGAATAAGAAGCACAACTGATAGAATTCTTACTAATGGGTGGAAGAACGAGAGGGGGAAATACTAACTGATATTGGATTGCTGCACCAGTGACGTTTTGGCCCTCTGTGTAAATTATTCAAACAAGATATTGAAGGTTGGGGAAGATGTCAGTATCTGCACTTAACCCAACAATATTTATGCCACAACAAAACTGCATACTCCCTTGAAATTCATTTTCCATTGGTCTCTCCATTAGCTTTCATTTATATTCCATTCAGAATTGGAACACACTGTCGATACATTCGCAATTGTATGCAAAAATCTACGGTCTAGGGATTTTAATTCATTGATTATATGGAGGCATTATACAAAAGCCTACTTTATGCTGCCATCCTTAATTGTCCTTGAGAATATAGTTGTTATCTATATTCTTGACCTGCTGCAATCTGTTCAGTTTGTTAATGCCAAATAAGTTAAGTATCCGTTTCAGTTTATAAGTTTAAGTTTATTGGCCAAGTATGTGCATATACAAGGAATGTGCCTTGGTGCTCCGCTCACAAAATACTGTTTGGTTTGGGCTACAGCACTTTGGCCAAGTGACAATTAAGGCACAGTGATATATATTTTTTGTAAATCACAGCAACGTGTGACTTGTGGGGAAAACTGGGAGGTGTTGGTGTTTTTTATCGTCTTCCGGCATTGACCTTTGAGGTGAGGGTTAATAATTCGAAAATCACTGTTGAAGAGGCCTTGCCAAATTGCTCGGTGCACTTTGATGATGAGAACAAACTTCCCGGAAAACGCAAAGTGCTGGGGAAACTCAGCAGCTCTGGCGGCATCGCTGAGGACATGGATAGGGGGTATCGCGGGATTCTTCTTCAGACGTAAAATGAGACAAAATGTTGCCCATCCAGATCCCCAGAGATGTTGCCCGACCCACTCAGTTACTCCAGCAATTTGTGATTTCTTTTGTAAACCAGCATCTCTATCGTGTAGGAAAAACTGGAATTTAGAAGGATGAGGGGGGATCTTATTAAAACATATAAGATAATTAGGGGATTGGACACATTAGAGGCAGGAAACATGTTCCCAATGTTGGGGGAGTCCAGAACAAGGGGCCACAGTCTAAGAATAAGGGGTAGGCCATTTAGAACGGAGATGAGGAAGAAATTTTTCAGTCAGAGAGTGGTGAAGGTGTGGAATTCTCTGCCTCAGAAGGCAGTGGAGGCCAGTTTGTTGGATGCTTTCAAGAGAGAGCTGGATAGAGCTCTTAAGGATAGCGGAGTGAGGGGGTATGGGGAGAAGGTAGGAACGGGGTACTGATTGAGAGTGATCAGCCATGATCGCATTGAATGGCGGTGTTGGCTCGAAGGTCTGAATGGCCTCCTCCTGCACCTATTGTCTATTGTCTATTGTCTATTGTCTATTGTATCACAAAATGCTGGAGTGACTCAGCAGTTCAGGCATCATCTAGGAGAGAAGGAATGGGTGACGTTTCGGGTCGAGACCCTTCTTCAGACTGATGTCAGGGGGGCGGGACAAAGGAAGGATATAGGTGGAGACAGGAAGACAGTGGGAGAACTGGGAAGGGGGAGGGGAAGAGCGGGAGTAGAGCATCTCTATCGTGCCTCCTCGTGTCTTCAGGCTTTAAAAGTCAGATGAAAGTCAAAGATTAGCTGCAGGTTGGCTTTATTGTTCAGTTGTCTGCTTGGCCTCATCAAGTAGTATTTTGTTGAGTGCAGAGTTGGCTGCAAATCTCTGATTATCTCAGCAGATTTTTCAATTTTCCTCAATCAACATAAACAGACCTACATTATACCCAACAGACATAGATCAAAATGGAGGGCAAAGCACTCGGGTAATGGGGTAAAGTGTTTATAGGGGAGTTGAAGGAAAACTTTTTTTTTTCACATAGGGAGCGGATGGAATCGGGAATTCACTGCCTTTGTGGATAGTAGAGGTCAGTACTCTCACCACACTTAAGAAGTATGTACAGTAAGTGAGCACTGAAGTATGTACAGTAAGTGAGCACCAAAGCGTAGAAAGTTAAAGCGTAGAGTGTTGGTTAATTAGATCAGTTAAGATAGTCACCTCATTTTAAGCATGGACACAATGGACTGAAGGTACACACAAAATGCTGGAGTAACTCAGCGGGTCAGGCAGCATCTTGGGAGAGAAGGAATGGGTGAAGAACTTCAGCCTGAAGAAGGGTCTCGACTCGAAACATCACCCATTCCTTCTCTCCCGAGATGCTGCCTGTCCCGCTGAGTTACTCCAGCATTTTGTGTCCACCTTCGATTTAAACCAGCATCTGCAGTTTTCTTCCTACACAATAGACTGAAGGGTCTGTTTCAGTGCACCATTACTCTTTGACTCTATGAACAGTCTCGTGTCAATGGAGTAGAAACATTTAACATGGTAACGTTAAGGACCGAGATGAGAAAACATTTCTTCACACAGAGAGTGGTGAGTCTGTGGAATTCTCTGCCACAGAAGGTAGTTGAGGCCAGTTCATTGGCTATATTTAAGAGGGAGTTAGATGTGGCCCTTGTGGCTAAAGGGATCAGGGGGTATGGAGAGAAGGCAGGTACAGGTTACTGAGCTGGATGATCAGCCATGATCATATTGAATGGCGGTGCTGGCTCGAAGGGCCGAATGGCCTACTCCTGCACCTATTTTCTATGTTTCTATGTTTCTATGTAACGGGAACTTGATACGTCAACCTGAACATATTTTGAGCATAAATTCCTGTCACCTTTACTTCGTGAAAAGTTACAATTTCCTCTCACCTCAGTTAATGGATTAGAATATATAGAACATGGATCAGTGCAGCACAAGAACAGGCCCTTTGGCCCACAATGTCTGTGACGAACATAGTGCCAAAACCATTTTCTATCTAGCTACACGTAATCCATATTGCTCCGTTCCCTGCATATCCAATACAATACAATACAATACAATACAATATCTTTATTGTCATTGTGCAAGTACAACGAGATTAAGAATGCCACTTCCATATCGATGCTATCAAATATATAAATAAATCACGGCACAAACAAAAACAACAAAGGGAGGGGGAAAAAAAAGGAAACATGGTAAAGTGCAAAAAAGGTTCATGCAGGGTCAGTTGTGCCAGATGAACCCGGGGGCAGAGACAGATCAAGGCAGGCTCTCAGTAGGTCCGATTCAGAGCAGCTATAGCTCTAGGGATGAAGCTGTTTCTTAGTCTGGAGGGGCGGGCGTAGAAGGCCTTGTAACGTCTGCCCGATGGAAGGGGTTCAAACAGATGGTGGCATGGGAGTGTGGAGTCTTTGTAGATGCTGGTGGCTTTCCTTGAGGCAACGTGTGTTGTAGATGTCCTGCAGGGCTGGCAGCTGTGTCCCAATGATCCTCTGTGCTCTGCAGACGACCCGCTGAAGAGCTCTCCTGTCCGCTGCTGTGCAGCTGAGATACCACACAGAGATGCCGTATGTCAGTATGCTCTCTGTGGTGCAGTGGTAGAAGGTCGTCAGTAACTGTTGGGGCAGACTGGCCTTTTTCAGCATTCTCAGGAAAAACAGCCGTTGCTGTGCTTTCTTGTCTAGCGCAGTAGTGTTAGTGGACCACGTGAGGTCCTCTGAAATATGCGTGCCCAGAAACCTGAAGTTGATACTCTCACCACTCTGTCCCCGTTGATGAAGACTGGAGCGTATTCCACATTCTGTGACCTTCTAAAGTTGATAATTAGTTCCTTGGTCTTAGATTTGTTAAGGGACAGGTTGTTCTCTGAGCACCAGCTCACCAGGTTCTGCACCTCCACTCTGTAGGCTGATTTATTGCCGTTGAAGATCAGCCCGATCACCGTTGTGTCATCAGCAAATTGGACGATGGTGTGCCCACCCAAGATGCCACTATCATATCTGCCTCAAATACCAACCCCAGGAGTGTGCTCCAGGCTCCCACCACCCTCTGTGTAAAAAGGTTGCCCCATACACCTCCTCTAAACTTTACCCATCTCACCTTGAAGCTCTGACTCTAGTAGTTAATTTTTCCATCTTGGGGAGGAAGATTCCGACTGTTTACCTTATGTATGCCTCTCATAATGTTACATGCTTCTCTCAGGCCTCCCCACAACCTCCGGCACTCCAGATGAAGCAATCCTAGTCTGTCCAACCTCTTCCTGCAGCTAATACCCCCCTAATCCAGGCATCATTCTGGTGAACCTTCTCTGCACCCTTTAAAAAAGACTCCCCATCCTTCCTGTAATGGAACAATCAAAACTGCATGCAATACTCCAAATGTGGCCAAACCAAAGTCCGAAAAATTGGCATCGTGATTTCCTGACTCGTATACTCAAAATCCGTTTGTTGAGCCAAAGAGATTGTTCTGCCAACTAAAGTGAAATTCAACTCTTTAATCTATATACTAAAACTCTCGTTTACTTGTTTCTTTGTTCCTGAATTACAGCCAAAACGGTACTCGATAGCGCGACAATTTTAGGCCCACCTTACTCACCGTCGTCCCTTTGGTGCGAATGGAAGAAGTTTCATTGAAATCGGTGTTATATTTTTAAAGTTATTCACATTTTAAAGTTTAAATCTATCTCCTAGGGAGGGAGGGGGGAGGGAGGGGGGGGGGAGTAGGGAGGATATGGGGGGTTGAGGGAGATGGAGCGGCGGGGAAAGGGAAGGGGGAAGGGGGGAGGAGAGGGTGCTGCACCAATATAGGAGAGGTTTGGGCCCAACGGGTCCATTTGGTCTAGTAATAGACAATAGCTGCAGGAGGAGGCCATTCGGCCCTTTGAGCCAGCACTGCCATTCAATGTGATCATGGCTGATCATTCTCAATCAGTACCCTGTTCCTGCCTTCTCCCCATACCCCCTGACTCCGCTATCCTTAAGAGCTCTATCTAGCTCTCTCTTGAATGCATTCAGAGAATTGGCATCCACTGCCTTCTGAGGCAGAGAATTCCACAGATTCACAACTCTCTGACTGTAAAAGTTTTTCCTCGTCTCCGTTCTGAATGGCCTACCCCTTATTCTTAAACTGTGAACAAAATAGTCCCAATTAACTGAAGGCACAGAATATCTTGAAGAGGGTCAATCTCTTGAAGTTCCACGCTGTTCCCTCATACATATTTCCTGGTAGTATTGAAAGGGCCAATGTGGTCCATTGTCTATGCCATCTCTTGGAACATTCCCATCAACCCATTCCTCCTTGTATTTCCGGATGGATTGATGGGAATGTTGATTTCATGCATCTCATGTTCCCATCAACATCCCTCGTACAATTTAACTCACTTTTATTTTCACACTGTGTTCTCTTTTTTTAAAAATTTATTGGGCAAATGCATGATGCATTGGTTCACTTTGATAAATTGTGCTTGCGTTCCCTGGCTTGTGGACTTCTGTCGATTTCTGTCGTGCTCATCTGATGTGCTCTTGACCGTGACATCTCTGCAGCTATCTCTCAACATGCGCAATGAAACCTGACGTGGTTAACCTGGAGATTAAATCAAAATGCTTTCAACTTTCGGAGCTGATCAAATGACCTGAAAATAAAATGCATGCTTCAGAAATAATACCTGCAAATTTGATGGCACAACGGAACACCAGTGCTGGAAACAAGAAAGGGGAGAATGTCAGGTTAAAACACAGTTTTGTTTTTGTGAAAAACAGAAACACAGAGGAAGGAGGCTTTGTTTAATTGTAATTAATTAATTAAAATCGTTGAGAACATTAGCGACGCAGTGGCGCTGGTTTCCGACGGGCACGGTGACGGACGCCCCACACATTTCTGCCCTCCATACAGCTTGCCAACTCCTCTGTTGTCTCTAAATATGCGTCTTCCATCAACATCTTCAGCATGGTCTTGTTTGGTGGTCCCGGGTTCCATCTCCCATGGGTGGGTTCCCACAGCACAGCCTTGTTTGCTGGTGTTTCTGGGTGGCGGTGGCAATGACCAGCGAGCCTCATCCTTCTCCACCTGATCTTCTCGGCCAGAGGTGGAATCTCCCCGTAGAGCTGGGCCTTGGTGGTGCGGTCCCTCCAACTGACATTTTGAATTGGCTTTGTTCCAAAGTAGATATGTAGCAATCAATTATCTCAATGGATTGTTGCCTTTTCCTTCCTTTTTAACTCACAGCTAACAAGCAAGATAATTGTCTTTAAGGTTGTCAAATTCATTCATGTTTCAGCTGGAGTTTTTATATGAAGCGTTGTTTCTTTGCATCAAAATGAGAATGTTGAAACTGCCTCACGTCTGAATCACACCCAGTTAAAGACCAGAGTAAGTAAGGCAGAGAGAAAGATTGAAACATCTGATTTAATGTTATCGATTTAGCCATGTTTCACCATCACTAGTTAACAGTTCCTTCTCGGCTGCATCTGCAGGTCTATTTTGAATTGACGGAGCTAAGAGAGAATTAGAACGCAGTATTTATTCACAAAATGCTGGAGTAACTCAGCAGGTCAGGCAGCATCTCAGGACAGAAGGAATGGGCGATGTTTTGGGTCGAGACCCTTCCTCAGTCTGAAGAAGGGTCTCGACCCGAAACGTCTCCCATTCCTTCTCTCCTGAGATGCTGCCTGACCTGCTGAGTTACTCCAGCATTTTGTGAATAAATACCTTCGATTTGTAGCAGCATCTGTAGTTATTTTCTTATATTAGAACCCAGTAAGTATCTGTTGTGGCTTCCAGTGATATACACAGTTAAACTACCACTCTGTAGCAAAAAACACAAATTTGATGGAAGACCTCAGCGGGTCAGAAGAACATGAATAGGCAGTTGGGACCCTTCTTCAGACTGATTCTAGTAGGGGGGAGATATCTGGAAGAGATGTGGGGATGGGCGGAAGCCAGGTAAGAGACAGATGAGTGAGGTTCATTGGCAGGTGGGTGGACAAAGGCCAGAGATGAAAAGGAAACAAAAGGCCACGAGATAAGGAAAGAAGTGTGAGAAATGTGAAGCCAGAGGAAGGAATAAAGGTGGAAGGAGAGACGGGAAGAGAAAAGAGAGCAGGATAATGAGAGAAATGGATGCACATCCAGCTGGGACCCATGGAAGATAGGGGAGAGAAAAAAAGAGGGGTGGGTGGTGGGTTTGCCTAGTTATGTAAAATTGGAGAATTCAATATTCGTTCCATTGTGCAGTGAGCTATCCAAGCAGAACATGAAGTGATAAAGTCATAGAGTGATACAGTGTAGAAACAGGCCCATCAGCCCAACATTCCCACACTGGCTAACATGTCCCAGCTACACTACTCCCACCACGCTGTAAGGCAGCAACTCTACCGCTGTGCCACCGTGACCGCCACAATGCGCCATTGTGTGGCTCCATGAATCTATCCCATCCCACCAGTCCAAGAATGAAGGACTTGCGAGTGAGATGGAAATCTCTCAGGATTTTAGGGGACTTCCCGACATTACCTCAGATAGACACAACCCCTGGAGCAAGCTGCACATTGTGGTGGAAGTCTGTTCTGTGTTCGAGCCTTTATGAGTCACCTATTCACATCACATCATTGCAACAACAATGTCATATGTGGGATGCAAACCTTTTGAAGTCTTTGCTTTCATTTCCTCCCGCCTAGACTACTGCAACTCCCTATACACTGGGATCAGCCAATCTTCCCTGTCCCGCCTGCAACTGGTCCAAAACGCCGCAGCGAGACTCCTGACGGGTACCCGTAAAAGGGACCACATCACCCCGATTCTGGCCTCCCACCACTGGCTCCCTGTACGGTACAGAATCAACTTCAAGCTCCTCCTATTCACGTATAAAGCCCTAAATGGACACTCCCCCCCCTACATCAAAAATCTTCTAACCCCCCTCTCTAACTCCAGGTCCCTCAGGTCGGCCGACTTGGGGCTACTCACTATCCCGCGGTCTAGGCTTAAGCTCAGGGGTGACCGCGCTTTTGCGGTTGCAGCTCCTAGACTGTGGAACAGCATCCCTCTCCCCATCAGAACTGCCCCCTCCATCGACTCCTTTAAGTCCAGGCTCAAAACCTATTTCTACTCCCTAGCGTTTGAGGCTCATTGAGGAGGCGCTGTGAACTGTTTGCGTGCTACTGTATGTTTCATTCTTTTTTTCCATTGGAACCTAATCAGATGTACAGCACTTTGGTCAACGTGGGTTGTTTTTAAATGTGCTATACAAATAAAATTGACTTGACTTTGCTGGGTGATCAGGAGGTTCCTATTAATGTGTCAGACATTCATACAGAGTCGTGGAGCTGTACAACATGGAAACAGGCCCTTTGGCCCAACACATCCATGTCACCCAAGGTGCCTACTTGATCAGCTCTTTTTTGCCAGTATTTAACAAATATCCCTCAACAGCTTTCCAATCCATAAACCTGTCCAAATGTCTTTTAAATACATGAATGCACCTGCCGCCACCTTTTCTTCTGGCTGTTGGAGTCATAGAATCAAAGGGCGATGCAGTATGAAAACTGGCCCTTCGGCCCAACTTGCCCACACCAGCCAACATGATACAACTACACTAGTCCCACCTGCCCGCATTTGGTCCATATCCCTCCAAACCTGTATTATCCATGTACCTCTCTGAATGTTTCTTAAATGTTAGGATACATTCCTCTGGCAGCTTTTTCCATACACCCACCACCCTCTGTGTGAATACGTTACCCCTCAGATTTCTATGAAATCTTTTCCTCTTCACCGTAAACCTATGTCCTCTGGTTCTCGATTCATCTATTCTGGGCAAGAGAGACTACGCCGCCCCAGCATGGTGCCGCAGTGCTCATACTAGCAAGCTAGACGCCACCCTCAACGACACCATGCGGATCATTACCGGCTGCCTACGCCCTACTCCGACCGATCTCCTGCCGATGCTCGCAGGTATCGCACCCGCCAAGCTTCGCAGAGAGTTCTTCACTCATAGGCTGGTGTGCAAGGCCCCATCGGACGCCAAACATCCTTAGCACCACCTCGCCCAGGATTCACATCAACTGGGACCTCAACACCTGTCATCTCGTCACCCTTTCTCCCGTCATGCAGCGACCCTCTGTGGCTCCGGTTTCAACATACTCGGAGCATGGAGAACCAGCTGGGAACAGACATCGCCATCTCCTCAATTCACTGTCGCACCGAACACCACAGCCCCATCCGGCTCGGACATGCCCCGCAAAGAGTGGGTCGCCCTGAACCGGCTCCGCACAGGGGTCGGCCGGCTCAACGCCAACGTGCATCGTTGGGGGTTGTGTCCATCAGCAGCCTGCGTGTGTGGAGCAGACCAGCAAACAGCGCAGCACGTCATGTTCGACTGCGCTGTCCTCCGTCCCCCTGGTGGAGGGGTAGACCTCACGGCCCTCGACAACAGCACATCGCACTGGCCACAGCGCCTGGAGGGCGTTACATGATTTCTGCTGCCTCAATCGCACGAAGAAGAAGAAGACTCTGTGATGTTCCTCCAGTTTGCACGAGGCCTCGTTCTAGAAAAGAAGGAATGTGAAGAGGAATTAAAAATCTTAGCAACTGGGAGTCCCGAAGGTCTGGTTGCCAAACCAGTCCAGATGTCAAAGACAAATTTTGTTATCCAAGACCACGTTTCCACGAATCACATATACATCTCCAGATGTATATGTGATTACATTTTGGACTTACTCCTGGTAAATGAATGATACTGTCAGAAGCAGTCAGCAAGATGCAGCCTGTTGATTTTTTGAGTGAGTGAAAAGGTTTTAATAGCAAACACTTACTTATCAAAATCAGGGTCTTCCTGAAAGGAAGGCTGTAGGACCCTTAATGGTCCACCTTAAGCTGATTTCAGCCCACTGCGTACAAATCATACCCACACACTCATGGGCTATTTCCAAAGGTTCATCAAGTTAATCTCTGTCCTCGAGAGATATCCAGTGAGACATCCCCAGGTCCTGATAGTAAGCAAGCCTTGGGGTTCTGGAATATGCCTGACATTAATGAAGCCCCATCTTTGGAGCACCCTAACAGCTTTTAATAGGAGGCCATATTGGAAAAGACAAAACCTCATCAGGGCATTGCAAAAGTTTCTCAATGTCACTGATGGTCAGAAATATGTTAAGCCTATTTAAGTGTTAACGAGAATAGATTTTTTTTTTACAAACAAAATTAAAAATATTGATTGAAGCACAAAATAAAATAATCAACCATTGAACTTGTACTTACAATTTCCACCAATTTCCACACCTGGTGTATTGTGTGCAGTTTTGGTCTCCTAATTTGAGGAAGGACATCCTTTCTATTGAGGCAGTGCAGTGTAGGTTCATGAGGTTAAATCCCTGGGATGGCAGGACTGTCATATGAGGAAAGATTGGAAAGGCTGGGCTTGTACTCACTGGAATTTAGAAAGACGAGAGGGAATCTTATAGAAACGTATAAAATTATAAAAGGACTGGACAATCTAGATGCAGGAAAAATGTTCCCAATGTTGGGGGAGTCCAGAACCAGGGGCCACAGTCAAAAATAAAGGGGAGGCCATTTAAAACTGAGGTGAGAAAAAAACGTTTTCACCCAGATAGTTGTAACTTTGTGGAATTCTCTGCCACAGAAGGCAGTGGAGGACAATTCACTGGATGAATTTAAAAGAGAGTTAGATAAAGCTTTAGGGGCGAGTGGAATCAAGGGGTATGGGAAGAAAGCTGGCACAGGTTAATGATTGTGGATGATCAGCCATGATCACAATGAATGGCGGTGCTGGATCGAAGGGCCAAATGGCCTCCTCTTGCACCTATTTTCTATGTTTCTATGTCTAAGTTACAGACCGAGGCATTCCCACATAAAGCACAACAATCACCACTGACCAGTGTAGGATAGAGACTCTCCATTGCAATGTTTACAGACAAGTTGTCATTTGTCAGTCAGTGATTCTTGGACGTGTCGTGGATTTGCTGTCGTCCAGGATATATCTGGGTGTGGCTGAATGCCCACAGTTCTCTCAAGACCTGCCAGCCACAGCCAGCTTGATTTGGCCCATTGGTGCAATTAATGCCTGAAGGAGATGTAAGTAAGGCATGATTAAATTGCTTTTTGCTTCAGATTTTAGTTCAGTAACATCAATCTCCTGGGATTCTTAAACTTCCAGAAATCAAAAGTAGGTTTTGAGCAGCAGTTGAGCTGGGTATCTCAACGCCATCGCCCCATTGGGATAAAAGCTTACTCATCCCAGCAGCTGCCGCAGGTATCCCTGGGGAATGCCTGGCAAAAAGTTGCTCCGCTTAAGTAGTTACCTTTCTTTTCCATCTCGGAGGATTTGATACTGATGAGATTAAGAGGAGACGTGCCCTGGATGTGTCTAAAATTATGCCAAGAGAAGGATATTGTCACTTGAATGTGTCACAAAATGTATTGGCAGAGAACGTATGGGCGCAGCGGTAGAGTTGCTGCCTTAAAGCGAATGCAGCGCCGGAAACCCGGGTTCGATCCCGACTACGGGTGCTGTCTGTTCGGAGTTTGTACTTTCTCCCCGTGACCTGCGTGGGTTTTCTCCGAGATCTTCGGTTTCCTCCCACACTCCAAAGACGTACAGGTTTGTAGGTTAATTGGCTTGGTAAATGTAAAAATTGTCCCTCGTGGGTGTAGAATAGTGTTAATGTGCGGGGATCGCTGGTCGGTGGGCTGAAAGGGCCTGTTTCTGCGCTGTGTCTCTAAACTAGAAGAGAGTTTGGAAGGTAGAACTGGATGCAGAGGATCAAAGCTTAAATTTGGGCAAGGAGACACCTGAAGAGACGGGAAGTAAAATACTGCCGGACCTTGACTGACCAGACGCTCAAACGTGCTGTTGGGTTGCAGAACTGGTATTGCACATGTTCACCTCATGTGAAGTGCAACCAATGACACCTTGCAGTTTGTTCTTGCCTCCAGCGTCGACCCTTCCTCTTCACTGAACAGCAGCAGTTTATCATTGTCATGTCGGTACGGTGGTTTTGTGTTCAAGTAACTGGACCAGCCTCTGGAGGATTGAATACAATACAATATATCTTTATTGTCATTGTACCCAGGGGTACAATGAGATTGGGTATGCGCCTCCCATACGATGCAATAATTTAATTAATTTAACCAACAAGAGCCCAACAAAATAAATAATTTTATAAATAATTATATTCAAATCACAAACACAAGTGGGAGCATTAATTTCAAACATTTAGAAAATCTAGAATATTAAACTGATGATGACCATGCAACTATATGTAATTTAAAATTAATCTAATTCAATAATGTTCTTCGGGGAAAGATGTCCATCCTCATTACATGTGCAGAAACAAGGAACTGCAGATGCTGGTTTACCAAGGAAAGACGCAGGAGGAACTCAGCAGGTCGGGCAGTATTGCTGGAAATCATGGATCTGTGATGCTTCAGGTCAGGACCCTTCTTCAGACTGAGTCGGAAGAAGAGTCCCAACCTGAAAGTCATCTATCCATGAACTCCATGGATGCTTCCCGACCTGCCAAGTTACTGCAGCATTCTGTGTCTTTCCTCACCAAGTCTGGCATCTTTAGTGGGCGGCACGGTGGCGCAGCGGTAGAGTTGCTGCCTTACAGCGAATGCAGCACCGGAGACTCAGGTTCGATCCTGACTACGGGCGCCGTCTGTACGGAGTTTGTACGTTCTCCCCGTGACCTGCGTGGGTTTTCTCCGAGATCTTCGGTTTCCTCCCACACTCCAAAGACGTACAGGTATGTAGGTTAATTGGCTGGGCAATTGTAAAAATTGTCCCTAGTGGGTGTAGGATAGTGTTAGTGTGCGGGGATCGCTGGGCGGCGCGGACCCGGTGGATCAAAGGGCCTGTTTCTGCGCTGTATCTCTAAATCTAAATCTAAAATCTTCGTGATTGAAGGTCTTTGAGAAGATGAGCATTGAAGCATTTAGGCCTGTTTCATGGATGCAAACTACAAAGCACTTTAACGATCCAATCTGATCCAACAAAATCATTTGGTTTGTGGATTCAGTTATATTCTGTGTTTTCAGCAATGCTTCACCTCAGCATCCCCATAACCTTTGCACTTGCAGAGTGTCTCATTAACCTCCTCACACATTCTCAACTTCCAGCTACGTTCAGCATTCACTGACAGTGCAACAAATCGCTGCCTACTTATCGATCCACACCACGACCCTCTCAAAGAATCCAATGAATCAAATCCATTTGTGTAAACAAATGGACCATTGCCCTCCAACTAACTGGAGAGTGAGGATGCAGGGTCTCCCAGATGGGTTACTGACCACATTGCATCGGGAAATCGTGCGGGTCACAGCATCATGGTTTCCCCGTGACCTGCACAGCTAGTTTCCACTTCCTCTACTGGATCCTCTGCAGACCCTACAGGAAGACATTTTGTTTCTGACTTCACTTCACCAGAGATTACTCTAAACCACATTGAATGGCGGTGCTGGAGGAGACTCACTGTGATGGATGTTTCTTTTTTTGTTTGTTTTGTGTTGGTTTGTGATTGTGTGTGTTATTACTTATTTTTATTGCTCTTATTGTTGGACTGTGGGTGTACATTTCACATTTATGTGTATGTGGCAAATAAAATTGACTATTGACTATTGACTATTGATGAAACCCCCAAAATATCTGGCAGGTTTTGACAGAAGGCAAAGCTGGACATGCTGGTTTGGCTCTAAGTTCATAAGTTTATGTGATAGGAGCAGAATTAGGCCATTCGGTCCATCAAGTCTACTCTGCCATTCAATCATGGCTGATCTATCTCTCCTTCCTAACTCCATTTTCCTGCCTTCTTCCCATAACCCCTGACACATGTACTAATAAAGAATCTATCTATCTCTGCTTTAAAAATATCCAATGACTTGGCCTCCACAGTCTTCTGTGGCAAAAATTCCATGGATTCACCATCTCCAGTCATAACTGTGATTCAACGTGAACAAAACAAGTAAGTCCTGAAGTAATTCAATGGACAGACAGCATCTGCGGAAGGAACGGAAGGAATGGATAGGCGATGTTTTGTGTCAGGACCCTTCTTCAGACTTCAGACGATGCAAAGAAGGGGCACAAATTGAAATGTCACTTATCTATTCCCCCACAGATAATGCCTGACATGTTGAGTTGCGATAGACTTTGGGTTTTGCTCAAGATTCAAGCATCTATAGTTCCTTGTGTCTATCATTGAATTTAACAGTTTAAAAAATATATCTATAACGTCCGTTGCCTGGTGACCTTGTCTTTTCTTGAATGTCACAAAAACTAAGGAGCTGATTGTAGACTTTAGAAGGGCTCAACATCCGAGGACGTACACGCCACTGGAGATAAATGGGTCTACTGTGGATAGGGTGAGCAGCTTTAAATACCTGGGAGTCCACATCACAAAGGATCTGACATGGACAACACACATTGCCACACTGGTGAGTAAGGCAAGGCAGCGCCTCTACCATCTCAGCTGAGGAAATTCAGAGTCTCTCTGAGGATCCTTCAGTGCTTCTACTCTGGGGCTGCAGAGAGCATCTTGTCCGGCAACATCACAGTCTGGTTTGGGAACAGCTTTGCCCAGGACAGGAAGGCTTTGCGGAGAGTAGTGGGTTCGGCTGAACGCACCATGGGAACTACACTCGCCCCCCTGCAGGACCTATACATCAGGAGGTGCAGATCCAGAGCCAGCAACATTATGGGGGACCCCTACCACCCCAGCAACGGACTGTTCCAGCTGCTATGGTCAGGCAAACGCCTCCGCTGTCACGCTGTGAAAACAGAGAGGATGAGACGGAGTTTCTTCCCACAGGCCATCAGGACTGTTAACTCTCATATCACCAGGGACTAATTTAATTTACTGTATTAATTTATTTTTTGTGTTAAAAAAAATATTCTATTCTGTTTTGCAGTTTAGCACAATCCGCAGGCGTGGCCACTTTCATTTAACTGCACATCTTGTATATGTATGTGACAAATAGACTTGACTTGACTGGACTTAACTTGACTTTTTTGGTGGTGAAGGATGAGGCTTTTGGAGTTGTTGATGGAGCGGAGAAAAAAAGCATTGTGTTGGCTGGGCGCTGATTCTGCAGTAGGATTTGTTCCCATTACACTAATTCTCTTTTCACAGCGAAAAATAAATGCTATGATAAGGAAAATAGATTTTCAATTTCAGATCAGGATATGGGAGAAAAATGTATCATTAAAAAAAAAAAAGTTGACCTATTTATGAGAATAACTCATCCAAGTAAATCTAAAAAAAGTGTTGAATAAAAAATGTAAACTTGTAATGCTTTGTTGTGCCATTCTATTGGTGTTTTGTAGTTTGAGATAGCAATTTGCAGAGTACTACAGAGGTCAGAATAATGTTCTCCCATGTGCACTCTTCAGTTCTTATTACTCTTATTATTGGACTGTGGGTGACAAAATCTCGTCCAAAAGACTTGTTTTTTTGGATGACAATAAGGGTTATTCTGATTCTGATTCAGTTCAGTTCATTTTAGTTTATTGTCACGTGTACCGAAGTACAGCGAAAAGCTTATTGTTGCGTGTTAACTAGCCAGCAGAAAGACAATACATGATGACAATCAATCCATTTATGGTGTTTACGTACATGATAAGGGAATCACATTCAGTGCAAGGTATAGCCAGCAAAGTTTGGTCAAGGAGAGTCCAAGGGTCACCAATGAAGTAGATAGTAGTTCAGCACTGCTCTCTGGTTGTGGCAGACTGATTCAGTTGCCTGATAACAGCTGGGAAGAAACTGTCACTGAATCTGGAGGTGTGCGTTTTCACACTTCTGTACCTTTTGCCTGATGGGAGAGGGGAGAAGAGGGAATGGCCGGGTGAGACTGGTCCTTGATTATGCTCCTGCCTTGCCGAGGCAGCGTGAGGCATAGATGGAATCAATAGAAAGTTGACCTATTGAACCTCTTCTTTCGTATGTCAACTACAACAATCAAAAATGGCAATTGTTGTTTCAGAGTTCCGTAGTTGATGCTTTGCTGCAAATTTTGCCAGTTCCGTAGATCTACCCAGGGTGAACGATGAGGACATTAAGCAGCTCCTACCACGACCTATTGATGAGAATAAGTCATTCAACTAAATCTAGCACTTTGTTATGCCGTTCTACTGGTGTTTTGTGGTTTGAGACAGCGATTTGCATAGTAAAGCGATTTGCGTGCAGGTGCAGCAGGCAGTGAAGAAAGCGAATGGTATGTTGGCATTCATAGCAAGAGGATTTGAGTTTAGGAGCAGGGAGGTTCTACTGCAGTTGTACAGGGGCTTGGTGAGACCGCACCTGAAGTATTGTGTGCAGTTTTGGTCTCCTAATCTGAGGAAAGACGTTCTTGCCTTAGAGGGAGTACAGAGAAGGTTCACTAGATTGATCCCTGGGATGGCGGGACTTTCATATGAAGAAAGACTGGATAGACTAGGCTTGTACTCGCTGGAATTTAGAAGACTGAGGGGGGATCTTATAGAAACATCTAAAATTCTTAAGGGGTTGGAGAGGCTAGATGCGGGAAGATTGTTCCCGATGTTGGGGGAGTCCAGAACCATGGGTCACAGCTTAAGGATAAGGGAGAAGTCTTCTAGGACCGAGATGAGAAAACATTTCTTCACACAGAGAGTGGTGAGTCTGTGGAATTCTCTGCCACAGAAGGTAGTTGAGGCCAGTTCATTGGCTATATTTAAGAGGGAGTTAGATGTGGCCCTTTTTGCTAAAGGGATCAGGGGGTATGGAGAGAAGGCAGGTACAGGATACTGAGCTGGATGATCAGCCATGATCATATTGAATGGCGGTGCAGGCTCGAAGGGCCGAATGGCCTACTCCTGCACCTATTTTCTTTGTTTCTATGTTTCTACTACAGAGGTCAGAACAAAGCCACTCTTCTCCCATGGGGGCTCTTGAAAGTCTCAGTAGTGAATGCTGGTTCAACTGAGCCCTGTTTGTGTTCGTTTTTCACCGCCAGGGCCCTCGATGTTTGGGTGTTTCTCTGGATGCTGGGACTGCATCTGCATCTCCTGCTTATGGAGATCATGCTGCATATGGCATAACAGATGCTGTTGGCCTGCACGAGCTCCCATTTGTGGAAGGTATCCTTCAGCAATCCCAGCTCTTTCCTCAAAGCTTGTTTCTGCACCTGTCATAACTGTTGCTCGCTCTCCAGATGGTTTTATGTGTTTCTGCAATGGAAAGGGGGAGAAACAAAAAATAACTTATCAGTCGAGGAGGCTTAATTCACATCACACATGAATTTGAATCAAACTTCCTCAACACTCCAGAAAACAAAACCAGCAGGTTATAAAATGAATGTCAAGCAATAGAATTTGGCTAGAGCTTTGTATTGTTAACCTAGCTTCCGAAACATATTAACATCTATATATTACGAAAGCTCTCATCTTGTTTCTATGTGGGTTTGTGGATATATTTGTATGTGGGTTTGTGGATATATTTGTATGTGGGTTTGTGGATATATTTGTATGTGGGTTTGTGGATATATTTGTATGTGGGTTTGTGGATATATTTGTATGTGGGTTTGTGGATATATTTGTATGTGGGTTTGTGGATATATTTGTTCCTGAAATACAGCCAAAACAGTGCACGACAGCTCAACAATTTTAGGCCCACCTTCCTCACCATTGGCCTGCGGTTCAAATGGTTGTTATATTTTAAAAGATTTTCACTTTTTAAACTTTAAAAATCACTTTTTAAACTTTAATAAATCCCTTTTCGACTTACCCTGCCCGTCAGCCGGGCCTGCGCAGTAATACCTTTGTGTTCGACGTCACAATGGGAACCCAACGGGTCCGTGCCTGCGCAGTTGGGGCCGGTTGATCTAATACCTACGTAAGATGGCCGCCGGATCCGCGCGTGCACAGAACACAATGGGTCCGCACCTGCGCAGTTGGGGCCCGTTGATCTAATACCTACGTAAGATGGCCGTCGGATCCGCACGTGCGCAGAACCCAACGGGTCCGTGCCTGCGCAATTTTGGCCCATTGATGTTGAGGGGGTTGTAGTGGATGAGTGGAGGGGGGGAGGGAGGAGTGGGGGTGGGGAGGGTGCTACACCAATGCAGGAGAGGTCCACAGCAGCTAGTAACTAATAAAAGCTGGAGATGACCAACATCTCCTTCTTGCAACTCCTTAAATAAGATCATGGCTGCTGCTTTAAGTCAGAAGGTCAGAAGGTATAGAAGTAGAATGAGGCCATCCGGCCCATCAAGCCTACTCCACAATTCAATCATTTCTGATCCATCTCTCCCTCCTAACCCCATTCTCCTGCCTTCTCCCCATAACCTCTGACACCCGCAATAATCAAGAATCTGTCTATCTCTGCCTTAAACATATCCATTGACTTGGCCTCGATAGCTTTCGGTGGTAAAGAATTCCACAGATTCGCCTCTCACTGACTAAAGAAATTCCTCCACAGCTCCTTCATTAAGGAATGTCCTTTAATTCTGAGGCTATGACCTTGAGACCTAGTCTCTCCCACTGGTGGAAACATCCTCTCCACATCCACTCTATCCAAGCCTTTCACTATTCAGTGTGTTTTAATGAGTTGCCCCCCCCCCCCATTCTTCTAAACTCCAGTGAGTACAGGCCCAGTGCCGTGAAACGCTCATCATATGTTAACCCACTCATTCCTGGGATCATTCTTGTAAACCTCCTCTGGACCCTCTCCAGAGCCAGCACATCCTTCCTCAGATTTTTAGATTTAGAGATACAGCGCAGAAACAGGCCCTTCAGTCCACCGGGTCCACCCCGCCCAGTGATCCCTGCACACCAACACTATCTTACACCCACTAGGGACAATTTTGACATTTGCCCAGCTAATTAACCTACATACCTGTACGTCTTTGGAGTGTGGGAGGAAACCAAAAATCTCAGAGAAAACCCACGCAGGTCACGGGGAGAACGTACAAACTCCGTACAGACGGCGCCCGTAGTCAGGATCGAACCTGAGTCTCCGGCACTGCATTCGCTGTAAGGCAACAACTCTATCGCTGCGCCACCGTGCCACCCAGATATGGTGCTAAAAATTGGTCACAATACTCCAAATGCGGCCTGACCAGCGCCTTACAGAGCCTCAGCATTACATCTCTGCTTTGGTATTTTAGCCCTGTTGAAACGAATGCTACCATTGCATTTGCCTTTCTTCTGCTGCTTTATTTCAGTGCCACTTTCCTGCACTAACCCCATGTCACTGTAAGAATGTTATATGTTTCAGTGAGATCGCCTTTCTTCTCAAGCTCAAGAGAGCAAAATCCCCGACCTGTTTTATCTCTCGGCATGGAAGATAAAAGCCTCAAAGAATCAATCGGGTGAATTTTGATCATGCCCTCTCCAGCTTGACTTTCTCCTTCCAGGACTTTGCAGCTTTATATGACTTCGGTTAGGGCACATTGGGAATACTGTGTGTAGTTCCGGTTGTCCCATTATGGGAAGGACGTGGAGGCTTTGGAGAGAGGATAGAGGTTTAATCGGAATTATGCCTGGATTGGCGCCTAAAGTGGTATTAAAGGAGAGGTTGAACAGACTTGGATTGTTTTTCTCTGGAATGCCAGAGGTTGGAGGTGAGTGAGACCTGAGAGAAATATATAACATTGTGAGAGCCACAGATATAATGGTCAGAATCTTTTTCCCAGGATAGGAAAATCAAATGCGAGAGGGCATAGCCTTGAGATGAGAGAGACCGAGGTTAAAGGAGGTGTCAGGGGCAACTAATTCACACAGTGGTAAATGCCTGGAATCAGAATCAGAATCAGAATTACCTTTATTGTCATCCAAAAAAACAAGTCTTTTGGACGAGATTTCGTCACCCACAGTCCAATAATAAGAGCAATAAAAGTAAGCAATTACACACACAATCACAATCCAACACAAAATGAAAAAAAGAAACATCCATCACAGTGAGTCTCCTCCAGTCACCTCCTCACTGTGATGGAAGACCAGAATGTCTTTTCTCTTCCCCTGCCGTCTTCTCCCGCGGTCAGGCTGTTGAAGTTGCCACGTTCCAGGCCGCGCCGGACGGTGAAAGGTCCGCAGCGGGCCGACCCAAGCCCCGCGTCTCGGGGCGGGCGAAGACACTGCCGCTGCACATCGGGGCGGTCGAGGCTCCCGACATTGAAGCTCCCGCCGGGCGGAGTTGGTCATGAGTTGCTCTTGGCATCAGGTTCAGCACAGGCAATGTGGGCCAAAGAGCCAATTCCTGTACTGTACGTTCTACCTTTAGGTAGGGAGATCAGAACAGTGCACAATATTCAAGATGGCCATATTCTTGTGAGCCTCTTGTGATGAAGTCCAACCTTTTTCGCATTGCTTGCCTCCTTAATAACTTTCAGTGTTTTATATTCAATAATCACTTGGTGTCTCTGAACATCAATACCTTCAATCTCACACAATGGGACAAAATGCACATTTTTTTCTATTTTTGTTTGCCAAGAAGGGGAATCTCACAATTTTCCACATTATATTCCAACGGCCACATCTTTGCCTCTCTGCTTTACCTATTCATTTAATCCTGAAGATTCTCTGCATTCTTCCTACAAACTGCAGCAACACCTGACTTTGGATGACATCAAAAATTTCAGAGGCAGAACATACTGATGTGACTATATAATATTTTTAGTACTATCGAGCAGTCTGAATTCCAGGCAGCTTTCTAATGCTTGGGAGAACAATCTGTTCCAGCGTTCCTCCTTCACCCAACATCAATTTCCTTTTCATGTGGTGTAACTTTGTTCTGTTAAACCTTGAAACATGGTCCACATTTGTTTTCAAGTACAACTCCCGAAGACGCACACTGCCTTGCAGTTGAACTGTTTAGAATTCCACTCAGTTGTCTGTTCAGTCATCTTGCAAAAGTAATTTGTTCAGCATACTGCTTTAGTCAGGAAATGTTTTCCTATATATCAGATGGAAAAGCGTCTTTGCTTTTCTACAGCAAGGTATTTATGTATGAATATTTTCCAAATTAGTGTTTCGGCTGAGTTGCCTTTCGCTAAAAAATGCAATAGAAGCAAAAGGATTCAGACAAAAAGAAATAACTTCTTCAAATGCATGCAGAACATGTGTCTACTGAACACCTCTGTGACCATCAGTTGTTGTTTGTGTTGCTCCATGAACAATTTTCGTACCTTATCCACACCACACTTTTCATTTAATATATTACTAGACCAAGTGGACCCGTTGGGCCCAAACCTCTCCTGCATTGGTGAAGCACCCTCTCTTCCCCCCCTCCCCTATCCCCCCTCCGTCCCTCCCATCTCCCCCCTCCCCCCTCAACCCCCCCCCCCCTCTCTCCCTCCCTCCCCTCTCCCCACTCTCCCCTCCCCACTCTCCCCCTCCCTCCCACCAAATCAATGCTGGCACCAAGCAGAGCCAACCCATCAGCACATATCACAGATGCTTTGAGGAGGTAATTTTTCCCCTGCGTTCCTCTTGTTTCTTTAGTTCAAAGTGTTATCATTGGGATGATAGGGAGTAAACAGAGGAGTATTACTCCCTTGTCTGATAGTGTAAGCCCTGTGTATTGAAACAGTAGTGCAAGGTCGTGCAGCTGTGAGATTGCTCGTGTACAGAGATAAGTTTCTTTCTCAATAACAACTCCTTATATGGGTGCCATATCTCTAATTAACTATATCAACTCATAGCATAGCTTCTCAAAAGTTTTACAAGTTGTGTCCTGGTCCATGAACCAATTGCTAATGGAAGCAGCTTCTCTCTACTTATTCTATCTAAATCAGTCTAAACATTATAAAGAAAAATCACAAAGTGCAAGAGTAACTCAGCGGATCTGGCAGCATCTCTGGAGAACATGGATACATGACAAATGGGATTGGGATCCCCCTTCAGGCTGATTGTAATGGTGGGGAGATGGCCGGAAGAGAGGTGGAGGCAGGACAAAGCCTGGCAAGTATCAGGTGGGAATTATTTTAGATACCAAACATACAAATGGCCCCCTTTCCCTCCCCCCCCTTTCCTCTCTTCCCTGTGCCCCACCACCTGGATTCCCATCCATTTCTCCCTTTCTTTCTCCTCCCTCCTATATTCCTTCTTCTGTCTTCCCATTCACGCCTCTTCTATTCTTATCTCCTTATCTCACACCTGTGTGCCTCCATGCCCATTAGAATTCTGCCTGAGATCAACATTGTTTTCCACTCTTTGTGCCACTTCAGCAAACATCGATTTATTTTGAGGATAGACACAAAATGCTGGGGTAACTCAGCGGATCAGGCAGCGTCTCTGGAGAGAAGGAACAGGTGATGTTTCGGGTCGAGACCCTTCTTCAGACAGAAAGTCACGGGAAAGGGAAACGAGAGAGACAGTATAGACGATGATGTGGAGAGATATAGAACAAATGAATACATGTACTGTAATTTATCCTGTTAAAGCTAGATCTATATCTTTTTGAAAACTATTTCTTCTCTTCATAGTTTCATGCACTTTCAAGCTTTGCTTCACCTACAAATTTGGAATTTGGACCCTGCATACCAAGGCCACACTCTGTAATCCAAATCAAAATAGTGTTCCCCTTGTCTTCTACCGTGTTTCATATCTCGTCCACGGTATCACATTAATCTGTGATGGGTTGGCACCAAGTTGCAGCAGTGGCGCGAATTGTAAACAGTCTCGCTGCACCTCACAAAAGTTAGGACAAATAAAAGAAAGATACCCCTAGAGTCTGCAAGAGTGAGATGACTCCCAGGTGGATTACCCGGCTACAGACCACGGAACGGGAAAGACTACGAGTAGGATTAGCGCATCGATGGAGGACAAAGGCTCAGTGGTGGAGGGCAAGAAGCTCCAGGTCTGTTCTTGTGGTTGGCAGAAAGTTACAACAGCAAAGGGCCTCACAATACATCAGGGAAAGAAGTGTAAGAAAATAACTGCAGATGCTGGTACAAATCGAAGGTATTTATTCATAAAATGCTGGAGTAACTCAGCAGGTCAGGCAGCATCTCAGGAGAGAAGGAATGGGTGACGTTTCAGGTCGAGACCCTTCTTCAGACTGATGTCAGGGGGCCGGGGCAAAGGAAGGATATAGGTGGAGACAGGAAGATAGAGGGAGATCTGGGAAGGGGAGGGGAAGAGAGGGACAGAGGAACTATCTAAAGTTGGAGAAGTCGATGTTCATACCGCTGGGCTGCAAGCTGCTCAAGCAAAATATGAGGTGCTGTTCCTCCAATTTCCGGTGGGCCTCACTATGGCACTGGAGGAGGCCCATGACAGAAAGGTCAGACTGGGAGTGGGAGGGGGAGTTGAAGTGCTCGGCCACCGGGAGATCAGATTGGCCAACGCGGACCGAGCGCAGGTGTTGAGCGAAGCGATCACCGAGCCTGCGTTTGGTCTCGCCGATGTAAATAAGCTGACATCTGGAGCAGCGGATGCAATAGATGAGGTTGGAGGAGGTGCAGGTGAACCTCTGTCTCACCTGGAAAGAATTGGTGTTTGTTAGAGAGAGTGTAAGGAAATCACATTGAGCATTGACTTCTCCAACTTCAGATAGTTCCTCTGTCCCTCTCTTCCCCTCCCCCTTCCCAGATCTCCCTCTATCTTCCTGTCTCCACCTATATCCTTCCTTTGTCCCGCCCCCACGACATCAGTCTGAAGAAGGGTCTCGACCCGAAACGTCACCCATTCCTTCTCTCCCGAGATGCTGCCTGACCTGCTGAGTTACTCCAGCATTTTGTGAATAAAATACCTTCGATTTGTACCAGCATCTGCAGTTATTTTCTTACAGTACTTCTTGAGAAGTCAGTCGAGTCAGTTGAGTGAAGTCCAGTGATGGGTGAAATACCACAGTTGGCAGGATATCATTACCCCTGTCACTGATGAGGAGGGAACAAGCACTGTAGAGGGGGATGTAGGTGGTGGTGAGGTAAACCTGCCAGTCAGGGAGAAAAATGGTGGGCTGAAACCTAGAGTTAAATGACCTAGGGCAAGTGAAAGGAAAGAATGGGAAGCTGTTAATATAGATTTGGTAAAGGCGCGAGGGAGTCTGAAAGGGACAGTGGAAAACAAGTTAGATAAGATGGGAGAGTTTATTTATCAATATGCTGCAGACAGGTTTGGTGTTCATTGAGAAAAAGAAGGTGCATGCTCTACAGATGGTTAGATCTAGACGAGAGAGAGAGAGATCAAGAGATTGGTGAAGGGGACGGTTGAGAAAGCAGTGGAGAAAGTCTACAGTTGATGAGTGAGAGAGAATTATTTTTTTTGCAAGACGAGTTAAGAAATCAGTTAGCAATATTAAGGAGTGCAGAACACCTTAGGAGGAAGAGAGAGTAGAAGGAGTGAGTCAGGTCAGCATTTTATAGTGATCCATTTAATTTTAAATTAAATTAAAAAGAATGTTTAGTCAGGAAAAAAGTGGAAAGCTCAATGCTTCACAGGAAGAGTTAGAGGAATATTTAAAAAGGACATTACTCAGATCTAGAAAATAAATGGGGAATGGGTTTCCCTCCAGATATACCACCCTTAGGAGAGATGGAGATAGAGCATTAGTTAGATGTTTTGCCACCGAAGTGGAAGGGAAGCCGTAATAAGGCGTGCAAGAGCTTCTTTGGCCTCAGGGCCGAATGGAGTCCCTGACCAGGTATATAAAAGTGCACCTGGTGTGCTTAGATTCTCATGGAGGCTCTTGCGTATAGTTTGGGAGAAGCAGGGCCTAGCAAGGGCCTGGCGTAGAGCAGGGGGAATTTTCATTCCCAAGGAGAAGGGTTTCGACCTAAAACATCACCTATTCCTTTTCTCCAGAGATGCTGCCTGACCCGCTGAGTTACTCCAGCATTTTGCGTCTACTCTCATCAACCTCATCCATTGACATGAAAGATGACTTTCATTTGCAGATGATGTTGCCAAGTCGATGAAGAATAGATTTTTGTGGGAATTGAAAGATGAAATACATTAAGTGTAGGGAAAAAAGAAGCCAGAAATTTTTATTTCCAACTGATGTAAACCAAGCCAAGTCTGAGGGGAGTGTCAAAAAGCATGGTAGGGGCGGCACAGTGGCGCAGTGGTAGAGTTGCTGCCTTACAGCGAATGCAGCCGGGTTCGATCCTGACTACGGGCGCCGTCTGTACGGAGTTTGTACGTTCTCCCCGAGAAAGAATTTGTTTTTTTAAAGAGAATTAATATGGAGGTTGCTGGGTTTATTTTCGCATATGGAGTCATTTTTATTGTAAGTTGATGTATTTAGTTAGATAATATTTTGGTTTGGGGCTTGGTTTTCTTAGTCGAGTGCTTAACTGGGAGTTAAAGCACGTAGTTTGTGTTTTAATTGTAATTTTAGTGCAGTTGGTTTTCTGTAGACTTCTGCCATTCTATATCCATGTAGAACAAAGATATGTCTAACAAAATTAATAAACGCCATCCCTTGTAGCCATTATCGTATGCATGGCTTCATCACTATTCTGTCCCTTTGAACACAGCCTTTTATTTTTTTAATTTTATGTAGAGATACAGCGCGGAAACAGGCCCTTCGGCCCAGCGATCCCCGCTCATTAACACTATCCTACACCCACTAGGGACAGTTTTTACATTTGCCCAGCCAATTAACCTACAAACCTGTGCGTCTTTGGAGTGTGGGAGGAAACCGAAGATCTCGGAGAAAACCCACGCAGGTCACGGGGAGAACGTACAAACTCCGTACAGACGGCGCCCGTAGTCAGGATCGAACCCGGGTCTCCGACGCTGCATTCGCTGTAAAGCAGCAACTCTACCGCTGCGCCACGGTGCCGCCCCTACCATGCTTTTTGACACTCCCCTCAGACTTGGCTTGGTTTACATTAGTTGGAAATAAAAATTTCTGGCTTCTTTTTTCCCTACACTTAATGTATTTCATCTTTCAATTCCCACAAAAATCTATTCTTCATCGACTTGGCAACATCATCTGCAAATGAAAGTCATCTTTCATGTCAATGGATGGGGTTGATGAGAGTAGACGCAAAATGCTGGAGTAACTCAGCGGGTCAGGCAGCATCTCTGGAGAAAAGGAATAGGTGATGTTTTAGGTCGAGACCCTTCTCCAGACTGATTGTCAGGGGAGGGGGGATTGAATTATCTCAGTCTGAAGAAGGATCTCGACCCAAAACGTCGCCCATTCCTTCTCTCCAGAGATGCTGCCTGACCTGCTGAGTTACTCCAGCATTTTGTGTCTATCTTCGGTGTAAACCAGCATCTGCAGTTCCTTCTTATACACAGGTTAATGAGAATGTTCATTCTTCCAGCATTCTCTTCAGATTAGTAAGGCTCAGAGTATTGAATATCGGATGCCTCAGATTAATGCCTCAGATTAATGAAGGACACAATTATTAAAATATGTGCCGAGTAAGCTTTTTTCTTTGTACATATTGCTGTTGAGCTCTAATGCATTAGTTCCAAAATCAATGATTGATCGGAACATATTCAAAATCTATATGCCAAATCATTTGATTAAATATTATTCAACACAAATTCTGTCCTTGCAACACAGATTACAAATCCCTTCAATTTACCATTGCTCAAACTTTTTTGATTTTAGACTGTGGCCTTTCTTCGACTTGTGCTTATCTTAATAAGACTTCAAGTCTTTATTCTTATTAATTCTTCTTAATTTATTCTTATTCTTATTAATCAATTGACAGTTTTCGATCTATCTTCTAAATGTTCTTGTCTTTAATACCCTGTCTCTTTTGAACTTCAGGTTTTACAACTGAGTAATGAGATGTACTTCTATTCTGAAATACTGCAGTGCATGCATCATAGGTTTTGACATAACAGGCTGCGATTAAAAGATGATCCATAAAAATTATTAGATGTACTACATTAGTACACTTCAAGGCAACCTGATTGACCCTTTCTTGAACAATCACATACAGTCTGAAGAAGGGTCTCGACCCGAAACGTCACCCATTCCTTCCCTCCTGAGATGCTGCCTGACCCGCTGAGTTACTCCAGCATTTTGTGTCTACCTTCGATTTGAACCAGCATCGGCAGTTATTTTCCTACACATACAGACCATTGATGTCTGTCTCCTTTCTTATATCAATTCCTTTGTTGAGTTTATGCCATGTTAGCATTTTTGTTGCCATCATGCCTTTAATAAGCCTCAACATGCTTCAGCTTAATATTGGGAAGAATGATACATTGTCATTGCCTCAGACTACCGATGTATGCACTTCTCCACTGAGTCCTTTGCTACTTTCTTCCCCCCATGTCCTCCCCTCCCCACCATCACAACCCTGGGCTTCAACTCATTTCTATCATGAAATCATGTCAAATCTAAATTATCACCTCTAACTTCATTTACTGCAATGCAGTACACATTGCGAGGTAAGCAAACCTTCATGTTCCACTTCTCATAAGTTCCTGCTCATTCAAAACCCCCTCCAGTGTTGTATTCTATAGCAAGATCCATCTCTTAGAACCTCGTCCTGTTTCCATTTCTCTGATGTTTGCAATTTAACATTTTCATCACGGTCTTCAATCATCTCTATCGCCGTATATCACCTTTACTATAATACTAAATATTTGTGATTATTTCCTTGTATATGCACATACTTGGCCAATAAACTTATTCATTCATTCATTCATTCATTCATTCATTCATTCATTAAACACGCCTGTTCCCAGAAATCTGCATCTTCCGCAGCATCCCCCACCATTGGTAACTGTATCTTCTCTCGTGCTTGACGGCGGCATGGTGGCGCAGCGGTAGAGTTGTTGCCTTACAGCGAATGCAGCGCCAGAGACTCAGGTTCGATCATGACTACGGGTGCTGTCTGTACGGAGTTTGTACGTTCTCCCCGTGACCTGCGTGGGTTTTCTCCGAGATCTTCGGTTTCTTCCCACACTCCAAAGACGTGCAGGTTTGTAGGTTAATTGGCTGGGTAAATGTAATAATTGTCCCTCGTGGGTGTAGGATAGTGTTAATGTGCTGGGATCGCTTGGCGGCGTGGACCCGGTGGGCCGAAGGGCCTGTTTCTGCACTGTATCTCTAAATTTAAAATCTAATTCTGATCACGTTCTGATCATAATCAAATTATAAATTATGAATTTCAAGACCTGTAAGTTATATCATCTTCTTACCCCTTCAATTTTCGGTGCCATTAAATAGCATTCAGTATATATTTGATCATGTTCTGTCCTTGCAACAAAACAAGATGCATTCTTAAGATCCATTTAAGGCAACGTGAATTACCTTCCAGTTCAACAGTGAGTGCAATCTTTAGAAAAATTTAGGCATTAACAATTATGTTGAGAAAATTGCCTGGGCATTCTAAGCTTTGGGTGCTGAAAAACTTTGCTGGTGGCAACAAAACTGTGAAATTGTCCCGTTCCTTCTTTAAACGTGGTCTTCGTTCTGCATGCTGTGGTGGTGCTGGTGGTGGCCCATTGTAGACGACATTGTAGATGTGTAGTCTCATGTCTTGCGGGAAAGAGTGTGGCTCACACTACACTGTAATGGAACTTAATTAAGGCGCGTTATAATTAAAATCATCACTTCTCTGTTAAGGGCTCTTCATTTACTTGAAAAAAATCTGCATGGTTTTGAACATTTTCGGAAAAAAACCCCTCCAGTAATTTTCCCATTGCTAATTTCAAGCTACAAAAGACATTTTGTCCTCTGAGATTTCTCTGCTGTGAGTTGATGATCAGTTACTGATTAATGCAAGTATTCAAGGCAGAATTCCATCTTCAGTTGGTGTGTGTAAAATAATAATAGTCAATTAAGCAATACCTCCAAAATTCAGGTCCTTTGAAATGTATGGACCCACATTTTAGAAGCAGACGACAGAGTGTTGTCAGTGGAGGTGCCAAACACAGAATAATTTTAAGTTCACTGACTTTTGAGCACAGATTGTAATGTGAGAGCTGTCTATTTTCCGTTTTAAGACACATTTTGAATAAAATATCCTTATGACATTACTAAGAATGATATTGTTGTTAGAATTTCTACTTATATATTTATTCCTTTTTATTCCTTTTGTCTCAATTTTGGTGAGACCATTAAGATTCACAAATTTGCCATTTCCTCGTTGACGGATTTCCAGTCCGCTAACTTATCCTAATTAATTATTTATAATTTAATCTGTGCCTCCTCTAATTGAACTCGATTATTCTGATTCAAATTAAAATAATTCTCTGTAATGTACAAGTAGAAGAACCAGTTAGCATTCCTTTGATAACTGTAGACCCAGATATTCTGATCATGTGTCAGTTTTCAGTTTCTCACGAGGGTGCATATGTATTTGAGATATGAAGTAATAGTCCCCTCCCCCTTCCCAGTTTTCCCTCGATCTTCCTGTCTCCACCTATATCCTTCCTTTGTCCCACCCCCCTGACATCAGTCTGAAGAAGGGTCTCGACCCAAAACGTCACCCATTCCTTCTCTTCTGAGATGCTGCCTGACCTGCTGAGTTACTCCAGCATTTTATGATACCTTATATTTATACCTTATATTTATATATATATATAAATATAAGGTATCACAAAATGCTGGAGTAACACACATATATATATATATATATATGTGTGTGTGTGTGTATATTCCCGAAATACAGCCAAAACGGTACACGAAGGCGCAACAATGGCGCAACAATTTTAGGGGCACCTTACCGTTTGCCTGCGATGTGCAGTATCAAGTTTTGTTCACATTGTTGTGCTATCGTGTACCGTTTTGGCTGTATTTCGGGAACATACATATATATACAAGATGAGATCGCCATTTTGAGATCGCCATTTTGGTCTAATGGGGCGTCACAACGGGAACCCACCAGGTCCACGGGCGGGCACCTTACACACCATTCGCCTGCGGTGTGCAGTAGCAAGTTTTGTTCAAATTGTTGCGCTATCGTGCACCGTTTTGGCTGTATTTCGGACACATACCCCATAAAATAAACATTGCCATTTTGATCTAATACTTCCGTGTTCAATGTTGTCATTAAACGTGTGCTTCGTTGAACGATGACTCCTGAGGTAAATGCTCAAATTTTCTTCAAGTGAAAGATTGACCACTCAATAATATTAAAATTGTGTGTCTTTTTTTTTAAACACCGCTGTCGCAACGGGAACCCAACGGGTGCCTAGTTCTTTCTGAAAAACACTTTCTGAAATGTAAATGCTTGGCGGGTTAAGCAATAGATTGGTTAAATTGATTGGAAGATTTTGCATGGAAACAAGCCCTCGGGCGCATTGAGTCCATGCCGATCACCATTCACCCGTTCTCTCAAGGCCTAGTTTTACAGGCACTCATTACACACTAGGGGGGCAACATACAGAGGAGGCCAATCAGCCTAAAAACCTGCATGTCTTTGGGATGTGAGATGTGAGTTACTCCAGCATTTTGTGAATAAAATAATTTAATTTTACTGATTAGCTTTGTATGTTTTCACATCTATATTGGTGGACCATTGGTGGACCAGGGGCGTCTCACTGGACCCGTAATGTTGCCTGTCCCAGTCCTCCAGGAATGCTGCCTGACCTGTTGGGTTACTCCAACACTTTATGTTTGGCTTGTACTCGCTGGAATTTAGAAGATTGAGGGGGGATCTTATAGAAACTTACAAAATTCTTAAGGGGTTGGACAGGCTAGATGCAGGAAGATTGTACCCGATGTTGGGGAAGTCCAGAACAAGGGGTCACAGTTTAAGGATAAGGGGGAAGTCTTTTAGGACCGAGATGAGAAAGTTTTTTTTCACAGAGAGTGGTGAATCTGTGGAATTCTCTGCCACAGAAGGTAGTTGAGACCAGTTCATTGGCTATATTTAAGAGGGAGTTAGATGTGGCCCTTGTGGCTAAAGGGATCAGGGGGTATGGAGAGAAGGCAGGTACAGGTTACTGAGCTGGATGATCAGCCATGATCATATTGAATGGCGGTGCAGGCTCGAAGGGCCGAATGGCCTACTCCTGCACCTACTTTCTATGTTTCTATGTGCAAGATTCCAGCATCTGCTGTTCCTTGTGACTACAGCTTCCCCCTATTACCTAAACTTTAAAAAATATATAAACAAGGAACTACAGATGCTGCTGTACAAAAAAAAATGGCGCACAGAGCACTGGAGTAACTCAGCGGGTCAGGCAGTATCTCTCGAGAACACGAATAGGTAACATTTCATTCCTCAGAGCTAATCCTCTTACACTTCCTGTAAGCATCTTCAGAAAGCATCTTGCTTGTCACCTTGCTGTGTCGTTCCTTCAATTAGGAAGCCATTGAAGATTTAGTTCCCGGATTTGAAAAGGAGCAGGGTTCTTTCCCCATGACCTTGCAATCATCTTCCTCTCAGCAGATAGTGCCAAACAATAGATTAACTGGAAATTAATCCCAACACTGACACAAAGATGGCTGTGACTGCCAATGTAACAGCAAATTCTGCCCATCCAAAATGTAATTTACTTTGTGGGGAGCTTGAAGGCATAATAATGTGATAAGGTACTATGCAAATATATATATAATTACAAAGTATTGTCCTTTTCTTCAGCTGCAGCAGATTTTCAGTGATCTAAGGTGCCCTTGTGATCTTGATGCCTGTGGGCTGGGTCATTAATCAGTCTTTAATGATCCAAAAACACCCTTAGAATGTGTTAATGGCCTATTCATAAAAGTTGCCAAAAAAAAGCTGATGTAACACTTTTTACATAGCTATATTTATTGCTACAAGATTTTCTTTTTGTGTATTCTGATGTCTGTCAGCCAGTTAGTTGCTCTAGTAATTCAGCATTATTAATGTACTGCAATTTATTAGGTGATTCCATTTAAAAGTATGTCACTGAAGAATAATCTTCCAGTCTGCAAGGGTCCATTCCATTCCATTCCAACATAGTTTACACTAGAAGTAGCAGCACCAAGAAGAGGCTGTTGAAGGCTTTGAAGAACTGAGTAATTTTTCTGGATAATGACAATGATTTTTGCACCCTGTTTATATGTATATGTAAAATGTGTGCGTGATGTTTACACACACATGCGCGCACACACACACACACACACACACACACACACACACACACACACACACACACACACACACACACACACACACTTATGTATATGTAAAATGTATGTGTGATGTTTACATACACACACACACATGTATATGTAAAATGTGTATGTGTACACGCACACACATGTACATATACATATAAATTACCAAACTTATCTCTACCTACCTCGACTCCATCCTATCCCCCCTGGTTAAATCCCTCCCCACCTACGTCCAAGACACCTCACACGCTCTCCATCTCCTTGATAACTTCCGGTTCCCAGGCCCCCACTCCCTCATCTTCACCATGGATGTCCAGTCACTCTACACTTCCATCCCCCACAAGGATGGTCTCGAAGCCCTCCGTTTCTTCCTCGACCGTAGAACCAGCCAATCCCCATTGACCAACACTCTCCTCCGCCTAGGAGAGCTGGTTCTTACCCTCAACAACTTCTCCTTTGACTCCTCTCACTTCCTCCAAACCAGAGGCGTAGCTATGGGCACTCGCATGGGCCCTAGCTACGCCTGCCTCTTTGTCGGGTACGTCGAACAATCCCTGTTCCAGACGTACACTGGCCCCATCTACCTCCGCTACATCGACGACTGCATTGGTGCTACCTCTTGCACCCATGCAGAACTCACTGACTTCATACACTTCACCTCCAATTTCCATCCTGCCCTTAAGTATACCTGGACTATCTCTGACATCTCCCTCCCGTTTCTGGACCTCACCATCTCCATCACAGGAGACAGACTAGTGACGGACATTTACTATAAACCCACTGACTCGCACAGCTATCTGGACTACACTTCTTCCCACCCGGTCCCCTGCAAAAAGTCTATCCCCTACTCCCAATTCCTCCATCTACGCCGCATCTGCGCCCGGGATGAGGTGTTTCACACTAGGGCTTCTGAGATGTCCTCGTTCTTCAGAAAACGGGGCTTCCCCTCCTCCATTATAGATGAGGCTCTCACTAGGGTCTCTTCTACATCCCGCAGCTCCGCTCTTGCTCCCCCTCCCCCCACTCGCAACAAGGACAGAATCCCCCTCGTTCTCACCTTCCACCCCACGAGCCAGCGGATCCAACATATCATCCACCAACATTTCCGTCACCTACAACGGAACCCCACCACTGGCCATATCTTCCCATCCCCTCCCCTCTCTGCGTTCCGCAGAGACCGTTCCCTCCGTAACTCCCTGGTCCACTTGTCCCTTCCTACTCAAACCACCCCAACCCCGGGCACTTTCCCCTGCAACCGCACGAGATGCAACACCTGTCCCTTTACCTCCCCCCTCAACTCCATCCAAGGACCAAACAGTCTTTCCAGGTGATACAGAGGTTCACCTGCACCTCCTCCAACCTCATCTATTGCATCCGCTGCTCTAGATGCCAACTTATTTACATCGGCAAAACCAAGCGCAGGCTCGCCGATCGCTTCGCTGAACACCTGCGCTCGGTCCGCATTAACAAAACTGATCTCCCGGTGGCCGAGCACTTTAACTCCCCCTCCCATTCCCAGTCTGACCTTTCTGTCATGGGCCTCCTCCAGTGCCATAGTGAGGCCCACCAGAAATTGGAGGAACAACACCTCATATTTCGCCTGGGCAGTTTGCAGCCCGGTGGTATGAACATCGACTTCTCCAACTTTAGATAGTTCCTCTGTCCCTCTCTTCCCCATCTCCTTCCCAGATCTCCCTCTATCTTCCTGTCTCCACCTATATCCTTCCTTTGTCCCGCCCCCCTGACATCAGTCTGAAGAAGGGTCTCGACCCGAAACGTCACCCATTCCTTCTCTCCCGAGATGCTGCCTGACCTGCTGAGTTACTCCAGCATTTTGTGAATATATACATATATATTTATATGTCAGTCTGAAGAAGGGTCTTGACCCGAAACGTCACCCATTCCTTCTCTCCTGAGATGCTGCCTGACCTGCTGAGTTACTCCAGCATTTTATGAATAAATACCTTCGATTTGTACCAGCATCTGCAGTTACTTTCTTATACTATATGTCTATGCATATCTGTATATATATGTAAGGTAGACACAAAATGCTGGAGGAACTCAGCGGGTCAGGCAGCATCTCGGGAGAGAAGGAATGGTGACATTTTGGGTCAAGACCCTTCTTCAGACTGGCATTTAAACCATCATCTGCAGTTTTTTTTCCTGCGTATATATGTATATGTGTGTGCATGTACACACACACACATTTTACATATACATATGTGTGTGTGCTTATATATACACACACACACACATACATGTACATTTATATATATGTATATATATTGCATATATCAGCAAGTCAATATGGACCAGAAGATTTCTTACTTATAACACAGGCTATCACAATGATATCAGTGGATATAATTTTTCTTTTTTTTCCCACATAAATTACATGAAATCAAAAGATCTGATGTGAAGTAATTAATGTTTTTGCACTTTTACTACAAGTTCCTTAAGGATTAATCTGATTTCAAGAGAGTTGTGATATTTTCACGCTAGTTAGCACATTTTCTACTGCATTTACAAATCTGCCAGTGCTTTGACATTGGGAAAATAAATTGTTCTGACTGATTATGAATAGAAATTGGTTACAAATGATCATCATTCCATTGAATGTGGTACCATTCAACATAATTGTATCTTGATAAAAACATGTCAAATTGAATATTTAATGCAGTCCGCCTGAAATCCCAAAGATCATATATAGAGATGTCGTTTACATAGAATTAGTTAAGGGCCTGTCCCACTTAGGCGATGTTAAGGCGACTGCCGGTGACTAGGCTGTCGCCGAATGTTTGCCGGGGTGTCGCGGGCATAATCGTGAGGAGTCTTCGATGAATCGTAGCGGATCTCGGCGCGTTGCGGAAAAAATTTCCAGATAGAAAATTCTCGGCGACAGCTGGCTTGTCGCCAGGTATCGTAGCTTATTGCGGGCGCTGTCTGTCGCATGCTGTCCCCTGGTTTGCTAGGTTGTCGCAGATGCATTTAGAAGCACGTAATATTAAATTAAGAAAAGGCATTTGAAGATGCCAGAAGATAGTTTTGTTTAACCAATTTATTTACCGTAAGGACATTTGACAGGTAGATTGGAGGCGACAGTTTGACGGTCAGGTAAGCCTGGGAATTTTGCGATGTTTCCGAAGACAATGTAATCTCTTAGCCAGGTGCTAGTTTCACAAAAATAGTAACTTGTACCGACCTGACTCGGCATTGTCGTGATCATTGTCGTAGGGTAAAAAAAAAAAATTGCCGATCTGCTACGACTTTGGCAGTCGCCTTAAAAACCCCATAACTGGGACAGGCCCTTTAGCTACCGCAGCGAATTTGTGTTAGTGTTTTATTTGAACATAAGATCAGCAGTAGTACTCTTATCACTACAACCGAAGTTGCCAATTCATTCCCCATGCCAGAGATCCCAACCAAAGATCCAGGCTGACACTCCCCTGTAGTACTCTTGAAATGCCATTCTTCACATCGATTAGACTGTAGAACTTCAGCCGAATTAATGTTAAGGATAGATTGTCAATATTCTGTAGCAACAGAGGGCCACATTTATATCCTTTGAAATAGCAGAAAAGTGAGTTTGGCACTCACAGGTCATGCACTCCATCAAGGTACTGGATACCATCACCACACACAAGAGTTTTCTTCATTAATTTGAACAGCAATTGGCCATTCCTCCCATCTGATCTCCTGTTGTGGTGCTGCCTGCATTAGCCATTCCAACTGGGATCATAACTTCATGGTTTCTCACTGAGATATACAATGGGATGCTTGCTTGCCTGCTTTTGGTTGAAATGCGTCCCTGTGTGTTCAGTGTTAAAATGGTCGTGACCCTAGTTATATCATGAGACTTTGTTATTTTAAACTATATTCAAGTCAAGTCAAGTTTATTTGTCACATACACACACACGATGTGCAGTGAAATGAAAGTGGCAATGCCTGCGGATTGTGCACAAAAAAGAAATATATTTGTTCATTTCCTCCAAGCCTTTCATGATAATGTTCGTCCTTTCTCCAGCGATGATTGGTTATGGATGCAATACATTTCAATAATGTACACAAAGAATGTGCACCAAGCAAACAAGTCTTTATAGTCTACTTTGTCTATGCTGTCTATCTACGCTAATCCCCTTTGCCTACATGAGGCCCATATTTCTCTGTCTCTTTCCTGACTGAGTACCTGTCCAAATGCCTCTTAAATGGTGTAATTGTATCTCCCTCCACTGCCACCTCTGGCAACTTGTTCCATATATTCACCATTCTTCTCCCCTCCGATCCCCTTCATCCTAAATCTGTGGCCCCTGGTTCTGGAGATACAAAAAGCATCTCTAAACTAAACTGAACTAAACTTGCTTGTTCACTTTCGTTGACTTGTGCACAACAGCACCAGGTCGATTGAACATCAACATTCTGTCACCATTTAAAAATGACTCTGGATTTCTGCGTGTGCAGAGAAATAGATTTTCTCACATTTATTCCCCATTATATTACATCTGCTGTGTTCATGTCCACTCACTGAACTCACCAGTTCCCTTTAAAGCCTCTTTACATTCTCCTCCCTTCTCAAAATCCCAGTGCGTTTGTATCACCAACAAACTTTAAAATATGATATTTGCTACCCTGCAGCACAGACTGTTAGAATGAGGGGACGACCCGACATAAACCATAATCTCTGCAGCCTATGTTAGGTGTCCTCTCTGGTTACAGATTGTATCATGTGCTCCGTTCTTTTCATAATCTTTGGTGGACAGTTCCTCCTTTGTGATAGAGTAGGTTCCATAATCCTCTCATGCCACTGTGATTCTTCAAAACCTGGATGGAAGCTGACTCTAACATTCCTCATTCACTTCTGCCAAATCATCATTTATCCCTATTGAATACAACAAAGTAGCAGAAATGCCCTTTGGACCTCTTGAAAATCACACCGCTGTGCCTATAATATCTTTGTCATGGTTCATTGAGTTCCAGCGTCTGTCACAAACTGTCCTGCAGGCTCAAGTTAGGTCCCTGTGAACCTTTACATTCCGCTTTCTGCAGGTCAGCAATAATTTTCAATGTTGTACGTTTTGACATTCCGCTGATGGACATCTGTACTTGTTTCTCTCTGCTTCCCACAGTCTGAATCCTAGCTGATTGGGAATAGGCTCACAAATTCCTTGCTATCTTCTAGAATTGACCTAACATCCAAAGAGAAAACAAAAAACACCTCTCTTCTCTCACTGATATCAGAAAAAAAATCTGTAAATTTCTCCTTGACCACAAAGAGGCATGTAAATTCAATGACCATAATAATCTGCCAATCATTAAACAGACACAGCACCAATATTATGGTCCACAGTTATTTCTCAGAAATTTATCAAGCTTCTTATAAAGATCGATAATGTTTTCACACGCAACAAATGCACAGTTGAAGACATTGAAACGTTAAATGTGGTGTCATTGCCACTTCTTGCAATTTTGGATTGAAGTTCTGACTCGACTTTTGAAACACAAAAAAATATTTTCTTATAGAAAGAGATCTCAGGAAACATAAAGATTGTGGTAATTAATGACCTTTGAAATGGACTGTTGGATTCTATGCAAAGCAAAAGAAAATCTGTTTACTTCAGTAATGAACTATGAGATTTAGAGTCGGAAGCCTAAGTTTCAAATATTTGTGCATTTGAAGGTTGACTGAAATATATTTTTCTTAGAGATGCCATAAATCATCATCATTTGGCTGTATATTCATTTCATTTTTTATCATTTAATTTTAATTTTTATTTGTCATACGTAGGTTGGCACAGGGTCAACGGTTCAATGAAATGTATTTGACAAGACAACGGGTCATCTCAGCAGTAATATTCCAAGGATAAATAAGATAAAAATGACATTAGTAAGGTAAAAAGACAATATTAAAATAATCAACATGTATGATGTGAAATGTGTTTGAGTTCAGAAGACTGATGGCCTGATGGTAGAAACTGTTGTTAAGTCTGGTGGTACGTGCAGCCATACTCCTGTATCGTCTGCCTGACGGTAACAAGGAGAACAGCCTGCGTGCTGGGTGGCTGTGGTCCTTGATGATGCTGCGTGCCTTCCGCAGGCACCGCCGGTAGAAAATGGAATTAATGATAATTGCTATTTGGCTTCCATCCTTAGATGTGGTACTGTGTGTTTTTTGATCATCAAGAATATGCAAATATACAGCACTGAACTGTAGAGAGTTGTCTGGGATTGCAATGTTTTTTCTCTGCACCTGAAAGGCCAATGTCATTGGATGACAAAATACCTTCTTTTCAGCCGTCTGGTATCAGTGGCAAACACTCCTGAATAAGGTACAATTATGGGCATATCAGCTAATTGTGTAACGATAAAAACGACATTAAGGATACAGGTTAATTTCATTCCCAAAATTATATACTTGTCTAAATAGGAAATTAAATTCAACCCTGTTTAATATTTCAAATCAATGGTGATATTTTATTGAATGTCCTTTTTTTTAATTGTCGTTATGAATCTGCAAGAGATTTGGCTCGCTCACATGAAGGTTTTTGCATTATTTATGTCGAGCAGGTATATTGAACTAGTTATGCTTTCCACCTTTGTTCAATATGACAGGCAACAGACAGTGCCACAACTGAAATGACAGAGGATTAACCCAGCCCAGATCCTAGAATGAACCCGATTGATTATGTTGCCGCGGCACGGTGGCGCAGCGGTAGAGTTGCTGCCTTACAGCGAATGCAGCGCCGGAGACTCAGGTTCGATCCTGACTATGGGCACCGTCTGTACGGAGTTTGTACGTTCTCCCCGTGAGCTGCGTGGGTTTTCTCCGAGATCTTCGGTTTCCTCCCACACTCCAAAGACGTACAGGTATGTAGGTTAATTGACTGGGTAAAAATTGTCCCTAGTATGTGTAGGATAGTGTTAGCGTGCGGGGATCGCTGGGCGGCGCGGACTCGGTGGGCCGAAGGGCCTGTTTCCGCGCTATATCTCTAAATCTAAAAAAAAATCATTGAAGTTGATTCCTCGTAATCTTCTACAGTAACGTTCCTACCACATATGTTAGGCTTACTGGTTTGTAATTACTTTTTTTGCATCTCTTCTTAAATCGAAGCACAACATTAACCACTCTCCAGTCTTTCAGAGTCTCACCCGTGTCCAAGGATGATTCATATATCCGTGATCATAAGCCTGCAATTCCCTCTCAAGCCTCCCACAGTGTTTTTGGATATACCTGATCAGGCCTGGGAGATTTATCTATCTTCATGCATTTTGTGTACATTCAGCACTTTCTTGACAGTAATAGGGAGTGTTCTTAAGACATCACCATTAATTTTCTCAAGTTCCCTAGTCTTCATGTCTTTCTCTGTAGTTAAACAGCCGTAGAAATCTATCAAAAGGTATGGTTAGCAGCATGGTGCAACAATAAAAGACTTACCCTTGAGATGTTAAGCCAATTTGATGAGTTGTTAGTAAAATAAATGAAGTTATTCTTCAGTAGAAGTCTTGCTTGTGTCAAACGACCAGCTAAAAGCACCTGTCTGAACCGGACCACTGCAAGTTAATGACAACTGACAGAATAGATGAACAGTCAGAATAAATTGACAAAGTCTTGCTGACCAAACGCAAATGACCAACAGGAACCTAGAGTCATGTAACTTGCCAAGCAATATGGATAACTAACAGAAGAAAATGGAGTGAGAACTTAAAAAAATATCTCTTGTTAGATAAGTTTCCCAGAACCTGAAACACTTTTCATGCATTGCATGCCCTCAAAATGTGCACATTTTGTCATGATTATCACCATGATTATCACCTCATGCAGTCCCAATGCATGTCAGATTATTAAAACTGAACGTCTGTTTGAACAATAGACCAGATGGAAAAGAGTGATTGAGAGACAGCAAATTTAAAAGATAAAAATATCACAAATTCCAATGTCAATCATCGTCATGATCAACCTACATGAGACATGAGAAATCATGTCTCCTCTGGATCCCCTCTCCACAGTTCTCCCAAAGTTTTCCTTCCCTTATCTTTTCAAATATCACCCACTTTCTGCTCTTCTAAGCATGTCCTCTAGTATCGCATTCTTTGCATTTGGAGGCGGAGGGCCTGTTTAAGTCATGTGGGGTCTGTTGGACTATTGCATCACAGAGTCAACAGGCCTTACATTAAACTAGCATAGACTCGCATGTTTGAAACCAGCATAGACTCTTATGTATTTCAATCTGCGCTTTTAGGTGCATTACTGTTTCTAAACTGCATATTAACAACAAACATTAGAGTTTAGTTTCAACAACTGGCTGAGCAATTATAAAATCTGGCTGAAATGCAAACAAACTATGTGCATTTAGTGAAAAGTCGACCAACCACAGCCCATGTTGTTGTCTGCTTGTTTTGAGTTAATAGATGTCCCACTGCTTGGAGGAACAATTATTTATTGCATTGGCCATTTTCCAAACATGATATTACATTTTCATTTTTGCTTGTGCAAAGGGACCAATCGATATGAAGAGTTTACTTTAGTTTAGTTTAGTTTAGTTTAGTTTAGTTTAGTTTAGAGATGCAGTGAGGAAACAGGCCCTTCAGCCACCGAATCCATGCCAGCCAGCGATTCCTGCACACTAACACTATCCTACACACACTAGGGAGAGTTTTTACAATTATACTAAGCCAATTAGACTCCTGTACGTCTTTGGAGTGTGGGAGGAAACCGGAGATCTCAGAAAAAACTCATGTAGGTCACAGGGAGAACGTACAAACTCCATACAATACAATACAATACAATGCAATACAATACAATACAATACAATACAATACAATACAATACAATACAATACAATATATCTTTATTGTCATTGTACAGGGGTACAACGAGATTGGGAATGCGCCTCCCATACGATGCAATAATTTAATTAGCTAGTCAGTATTAATTTAAACAACAACAACCCAACGAAACAAATTGTAACAGTTTTAAGACAGAATAAAGTGCAAGTAGATCTGTGCCGGTTCACTGTGTGATGTGACCATCCGGCTCAGCAGGACCGGTTCATAGCAGCTATGGCCCTGGGGATGAAGCTGCTCCTGAGTCTGGAGGTGCGGGCGTAGAAGGCCTTGTATCGTCTGCCCGATGGAAGGAGTTCGAACAGACTGTTGCAGGGGTGTGAGGAGTCTTTGTGGATGCTGGTGGCTTTTCTGAGGCATCGTGTGTTGTAGATGCCCTCCAAGGCTGGTAGCTGTGTACAGAGAGCCCTCGTAGTCAGGATCGAACCCGGGTCTCTGGCACTCTAAGGTAGCAACTCTACCACTGCGCCACCACACCACCCTATGTAATGAGTATAGATAATTTCTAAATCAGAGTTTCCATTATCAGAAGTGTTAGTTACCATATTTAAAGAATCAGCAGGAAGGTAAGGATAATGACTTGTTGCACACGTTGCTTTGACACACAAGTTGGTCAAAGAGGTGCTGAAGGTACTATAGTGTATGAAGGTAGATAAATCTCCCAGTCCTGATCAGATATATCTGAGGACACTGTGGGAAACTAGAGAGAAAATTGCGGGAGCCCTGGTCATCATTAAATACAGGAGAGGTGCCGGAAGACTGGAAGGTGGCAAATATTGTGCCTCTATTCAAGAGGACCTGCAGGGAAATGCTGGGAACGAAAGGCCAGTGAGCTTAACATCTGTAATTGGAAAGTTTCTGGAGAATATTTTGAGGGGTAGGATATACATGCATCTGGATGGACAAGGGTTGATTAGGGATATTCAGAATGAAGGGATAGTATGCGGGAAGACATATATACATATATGTCTCACAAATCTGGTTGAGGTTTTTGAAGGTGTGACCAAAAAGATTACTGAGGGCAGAGATGTAGATGTATATATGGACTTCAGCAAAGCATTCAACAAGGTTCCGCATGGTAGGCTGCTCTGGAAGGTTAGATCCTATGGGTTCCAAGGAGAGATAGCTGGATGGATTTTAAAAAATGGCTTCTTGGAAGGAAGCCGAGGGTGATGGTGGAAAGTTGCTTCTCGGACTGGAGGCCTGTGACTAGTGGTGTGCCTCAGGGTTTGGTGCTGGGCCCGTTACTGTTTGTCATCTATATCAATAATTTGGATGAGAAGGTACATGGCAAGATTAGCAAGTTTGCTGATTATACAAAAGTGGGATGTTTTGGAGATAGTGGAGATGGTTGTGAAAAATTGCAGTAGGATCTTGATCGGTTGGCCCGGTGGGCTGAGGAATGGTTGGGGTTGAGGAATTTAATACAGAGAAGTGTGAGGTCTTGCATTTTGGGAAGTCCAACATGGGCAGGACCGACACAGTTAACAGCAGGGCTCTGCGAAGTGTTAGGCAGGGTATTGGCCGATGAAATTTAATCCCAACAGGTTAATCGCAACTGATGCATTTTTGTGGAAGTCAAATAAGGGTAGGGCAGGTGCAGTACATGATAGGGCACTAAGGATTGTTGACAAACAGAGGGACCTTCGAGTTCAAGTTAAACGTTCCTTCAAAGTAGCAACACAGAGAGATAGGTGATGAGGAAGGCCACCTTTAGAGGTCAGGATGCAGAATATAAACGTTGGAATGTTTTGTCGCAACTTTACAAAAGACTAGTTAGACGGCACTTGGAGTATTATGCTCAGTTCTGGATACCACACAACATGCATGATAGGTTTGTACTGGAGAGAGCAGAGCTGAGATTGTTGTATGCTGCCGTATTCGAGGGCTTCAGCTTTGGGAAGAAATATGATCAACATGCTAAATTTGAGCGCTTGTTTTCCCTGGAGTGAAGGAAGCTGAGGGTTGACATAATAGCGGGGTATGTATAATTATAACAGGCGTAGGCAAGATGGAGAGTCAGAATCGATTTCCCATGGTAGGGTGTCTGAAAAATGAAAGAGCATACATTTAAAGTGAGTGGAAGGAGCTTGAAACAGGAATTGTGTGGAAAAAGTTCACACAGAGAGTGCTTGATATCTGAATGTTGCTGCCAGTGGAGGTGGTGTAATCAGATGCAATGGTGAGGTTTAAAATACCTTTAGACAGGCATTTGAATGAGCAAGGCATGGACCAAATGTGGGCAAGTAGTGTCAATGGGAAAAAAAAACTTTGGTGTGGATGCAGTGAACAAACAGGCCCATTTCTGTGGTGTAAATCTCTGTGACTGTGAGTCTGCTTTTCTGATTCTGGATAAGAGATCATGATGATGGAGGTAGACAGGAAAACCCATCTGATATAAACAGAATTCATCTGTCAGACAATCATAAGTCTGGTTTATCCTAGCTCATGATCAGAATCTGGGAACATTGTCTGTCATGCTTTCTCCAATAAAAAAAGCAAGTGCCCCCTGTCTCTTTAAGGGGTGCCTGACTAGGCCTGCTTCCTTACTTTGGCGAGGGTCTGCTTTCTAAAGCCTAATTTTGGTAGTAAGGATATTAAATAAGCATTGCTTTCCAGCTGATGTCACCTCTGCCTGTCAAGGATTTCCTGTACTTGGGCACATCACCCAGATAGGTGCATTTGATCCAATGAATGCCCTAATTGCATTTATGGGCCAAATCTAGACTTAATTGTGGAATGCATGCTAAAACAAAAGTAATGCGATTAAAGCCATCATAAAGCTCTTCTGAAGAACAGACACGGATGTTCTGGGCTTGTTTCACAGCTTCAGTAGCAGTTGATTCAAAGATTCTGTGAAATAAGATAAGATGTGTCAAGATAAAGAGCAGAAAGTTATTTTATACCAAGACAATAACAGATTCAGGTCTAAAAATGATGATTGAACGCTATGGATTCAAAATCCTATTCCAGACATGGGATGCAAATTATGGTTTATACAAATAAACTATCAAATTATGGATAGTTCTCTCCTGAGATGCTGCCTGACCTGCTGAGTTACTCCAGCATTTTGTGAATAAATACCTTCGATTTGTACCAGCATCTGCAGTTAGGGGATTGGACACATTAGAGGCAGGAAACATGTTCCCAATGTTGGGGGAGTCCAGAACAAGGGGCCACAGTTTAAGAATAAGGGGTAGGCCATTTAGAACGGAGATGAGGAAGAACTTTTTCAGTCAGAGAGTGGTGAAGGTGTGGAATTCTCTGCCTCAGAAGGCAGTGGAGGCCAGTTCGTTGGATGCTTTCAAGAGAGAGCTGGATAGAGCTCTTAAGGATAGCGGAGTGAGGGGGTATGGGGAGAAGGCAGGAACGGGGTACTGATTGAGAGTGATCAGCCATGATCGCATTGAATGGCGGTGCTGGCTCGAAGGGCTGAATGGCCTACTCCTGCACCTATTGTCTATTGTCTATTGTCTATTGTCTATTGTTATTTTCTTATACTATCAAATTATGGAAGATAGACACAAATTGCTGGAGTAACTCAACAGGTCAGGCAGCATCTCGGGAGAGAAGGAATGGGTGACGTTTCGGGACCCGAAACGTCACCCATTCCTTCTCTCCCAAGATGTTGCCTGACCCGCTGAGTGACTCCAGCATTTTGTGTCTACCTTCGATTTAAACCAGCACCTGCAGGTTTTTGTTTCAAATTATGGACATGATTTCGCATCATTGGGCTAACCAGTTATTTTGGTCACAATAATTAATGGGAGGAATTTTGCTGTTGTAGAGGGTACGCTGGAAGCTGGTGTCGCCTTACCTGATCAGAACACAACTAATAAGAAAGATTTGAAGTTGAACTACTTGTAGCTGTCAAGGATCGTGAAAACAAATGACTGAAAGGACCTGAAGCTGGAATCCCAGCATAGGTGTTATTCATTTAATAAAACTGTATCGGGGATAATTCTACACAACAGAACTAGAGAGTATACAAAGAATGAAAGTATAAATAATGTGCAAATGGAATGGTAACAGACGGGAATCAATAGACAATATACAATAGGTGCAGGAGGAGGCCATTTGGCCCTTCGAGCCAGCACCGCCATTCAATGTGATCATGGCTGATCATTCTCAATCAGTACCCCGTTCCTGCCTTCTCCCCATACCCCCTGACTCCGCTATCCTTAAGAGCTCTATCTACTCACAGTTGGGAATATTTCAGTTTATTTTTAAACTGGTAAGTGGCAGGAGATCGGATGGGAGAGGAGAGAGGTCAAAGGGTAAAAAAAGATAAGACCGGATAAAAACTGAGAGAGACAATATTCTGAAAGACTGCCAGAACCCAGAAAGAAGCAGATACTCTGGGTCACGAGAGAGGTTATCGTAAGAAAATAACTGCAGATGCTGGTACAAATCGAAGGTATTTATTCACAAAATGCTGGAGTAACTCAGCGGGTCAGGCAGCATCTCAGGAGAGAAGGAATGGGTGACGTTTCGGGTCGAGACCCATCTTCAGACTGATCATGTCAGCGGTTATCATGATCACTTGTAGAAAGGGAAGCGTTTGAAGAATTAGGAATAAGATGTCTGATCTGGAGGTTGCAGTGGCAGAAAGGAACCAAAGTAGGTTTGGAATATCAGAAACATGGCTTAGTATTATTAGGACACCGATCCAACATTTTTAAATAAAGCTTTCAAACAAGATGGAAAAAATGATCAGGACATGGAGCTGATCATTCCCTCAGCTGGGCTGAATCTACATTGACTCAGATCACAAAATGCTGGAGTAACTCAGCAGGTCAGGCAGCATCTCAGGGTGACGTTTCGGGTCGAGACCCTTCTTCAGACTGATGTCAGGGGGGCGGGACAAAGGAAGGGTATAGGTGGAGACAGGAAGATAGAGGGAGATCTGGGAAGGGGGAGGGGAAGAGAGGGACAGAGGAACTATCTAAAGTTGGAGAAGTCGATGTTCATACCGCTGGGCTGCAAGCTGCCTGACATCCTTCCTTCATCCCGCCCCCCTGACATCAGTCTGAAGAAGGGTCTCGACCCGAAACGTCACCCATTCCTTCTCTCCTGAGATGCTGCCTGACCTGCTGAGTTACTCCAGCATTTTGTGAATAAATACCTTTGATTTGTACCAGCATCTGCAGTTATTTTCTTAAACTATATATTTGACTCAGATCATGTCCTTCCGTCCCCATCCATTCCACTTGTTTGCATTACGTGACATTTCTTGTTATGTTCACGTATATTTTTAACAAATGGTCCTTAACCCTAAGTTTTGAAAATCTCCATTCACCCTGGGTCAACTTAGCCATATTTATGAGAGAAATCAGGAGACAAGTGTTAGACCCATCTCGAACTGAGACCAAGGATGCCTAGAATGGCATAATTTAGATTTAGATTTAGAGATACATCGCGGAAACAGGCCCTTCGGCCCACCGAGATGGCGCCGCCCAGCGGTCCCCGCACACTAACACTATCCTACACCAGGGACAATTTTTACATTTACCCAGTCAATTAACCTACATACCATCACGTCTAATGATGACTGGAACAGCACCCAGAATGTGTTCATAAACTCAGGGTGATATTAGAAAATGGTCATAGCAAGGAGTGAGTTTGAGAAAAGAGTGACACAACTCTTTTGAGAAGCAAAATATTGTTGTTGCCGTAAAATCAAGGTTTTGGTAACAGCTCAACATCGTTAAGAAATAAAAATCAATGAAATAACTGTTGTGCTGGAAATCTGAAATAAAAACAGAAACATGCAGCACAATTTTTACCGAAGCCAATTAAGCTACAAACCTGTACGTCTTTGGAGTGTGGGACGGAACCGAAGTCTGGATCAACCCTGGCCTCTGATGCTGAAAGGCAGCAACTCTACCGCTGAGCCACCATGATTGTGTCAACCTGATGCTACAATTATAATAAGATTGTGCTGCTTTATTTGAGTTGGGTCTTGTTAGTGGCACAGGCCCAGCAGATCAAATTGATCAAATGGAGCCAGAAAAGTTGAGCAAAGATCTCGGAAATTGTTAATTCTTAAATAAACCGAAGGAAAGATTTATTTTACGTTGTGACTTTATGAAATTAAGTTGGTTAAACTTTTACAGCCTACTTTTTACTTCATTCTAATCTGATAATCATTCAGCCGAGTGCAAACTCTTCCTGAAGTCACAATAATTATTAAAATAAATTGGAAAAGGAAAAGATGACATTCTCTGCATCTGAGATCAGAGAACATTATCCACGTTGGATAGTTTTGCTTCAAGTCCATTATAGCATCATTATATCGTTGCAGTGAATATGTAAGATTGAAAATTATCAATCAGACTTTACGTGCATTCATCGACATGGATTTCTGGTCAAATAATCTTTCCCACTGTGACAACATTAGCAATGTATCTAACCATAAAATAAAATGCACATAAGTTAAATAAACAGCTCCATGGCACATCAGTTAACTATTCTAACATTAAAAGCTAAGAAAATATTTTACAAATCTGCTTGGTTTAGTTGATGTCGACAAGACCATGCTAACCCCTGGCAAAATTGTTATTGGAATATTTTTAAATCCCTGAATATAAATGAAATGCAACTCATTTTCTTAAATATTTTTTTCTGTTGCCTTTGCATTTTTAATGCTCTGTTGGTGTGCAATTCAATGCGTGACATGTCCTCTCCGATGTTTTCCTTTGGTGACCATTTCAGTCTTTTATTTTATTTTATCTAGTTGTTGCTGTTTTGAATCTGAAATGTTCATATCCGCCAACAAGCAAGGTGCCATTGTAACCTGGAGGCCTCAGACGCCTCCTCGTACCTACCCCTTGACCCTAACACCACAGACCAACACCAGGCCATCACCTCCCCGACCGTTACTGATCAAATCACCTCTGTCGTTCTCCCCCCAACAGCCTCCAACCTTATACACCGATCACCCAAAACATTATGACCACCTGCTAAATATGCTGTTGGTCCTCCGTGTGCAGCCCCATACGCAGCAGGGTGCGATGCACTGTGTATTGTGACACATTCCTCCCGTGACCGCCATTAAAATTTTATGTGACTTGTGCCACTGTAGACCTTCTGTTGGTTTGGACCAGATGGGATTGCCTTCGTTGCCCTCGCGCATCGATGAGCCTTGGGCGCCCAACACCCTGTCTATCGCCGGTTTGTGGTTTGTCCCTCCTCGGACCACTGTCGGTAGGTACTCACCGCTGCTGACCGGGAGCATCCCACAAGCCTTGCCGTTTCACAGATGCTCTGACCCAGTCATCTGGCCATAACAATTTGGCCCTTGTCAAAGTCGTTCGGGTCTTTACTCCTGCCCATTTCTCCTGCTTCCAACACATCAAATTCCAGAACTGACTGTTCACTTGCTGCCTAATATATCCCACCCCTTGACAGGTGCCATTGTAACAAGATAATCAATGTTATTCACTTTGCCTGTCAGTGGTCATAATGTTTTGTCTCATCGGTGTATTTCCCCAGCCCCGCACTCCCCGCTCCTATCTCCTTCCCAAAATCTGCAAAACAAAGACTGCCCTGGCCTTCACAATTAGCACCACTTCACTTCAGTCCTCATATTAGACCATTTGTCTTTTCATCTCTGGCCTTTGTCCAAAACAAAATCAAAATCCCCCTCCATCTGTATCCACCTATCACTCACCAGGCTTTGTCCTGCTCCTCCTCACTTCCAGCTTTACCCCCCACCTCCACCCCCACCTGCCACCACAATAGTCTGAAGAAGGGTCCCAACACGAAATGTCATCTATCCATGTTCACCATAGATGTTTGCTGGCCTGCTGAGTTATTCCAGACCTTTTTTTTGTAAAGCAGCATCTTCATTTCCTTGTGTTTTCATTCCATTTTGGACATAGAAACATAGAAACATAGAAAATAGGTGCAGGAGGAGGCCATTCGGCTCTTCAAGCCAGCACCGCCATTCATTGTGATCATGGCTGATCATCCACAATCAGTAACCTGTGCCCAACTTCTCCCCATATCCCTTGATTCCACTAGCCCCCAGAGCTCTATCTAATTCTCTCTTAAATCCATCCAGTGATTTGGCCTCCACTGCCTTCTGTGGCAAAGAATTCCACAAATTCACAACTCTCTGGATGAAAAAGTTTTTTCTCACCTCAGTTTTAAATGGCCTCCCCTGTATTCAAAGACTGTGTGGCCCCTGGTTCTGGACTCCCCCAACATTGGGAAAATTTTTCCATCATCTAGCTTGTCCAGTCCCTTTATAATTGTATACTCTCTATAAGATCCCCTTGGTTCTTCTTGGATCTTGTTTCTTGGTCCTCCAAAATATTCCAAATGGAATTTAAACTGGAGGTGGCGGAGTATCCTCCCATCCTTCTAAACTCCAGTGAATACAAGCCTAATCTTTTCAATCTTTCCTCATATGACAGTCCCGATATCCCAGGGATCAATCTCGTGAACCTACGCTGCACTGCCTCAATTACAAGGATGTCCTTCCTGTCCACAATTACATTGGTAATTTGTGGTAGTTTGTAACTCCCAATTACATTGGGAGTTTGTTAACCCCAGTTGACCCATGAGTTGAGTTGAATTGCTGAAGTACCGAGGCTACTAGTTTTGTGGAGTAGCTGATTAGTTCATTTTCAACACGACGGGGCAAGAAGGAAGAAAATCAGATTGCTCCCATTGTACATAAAAAAAGGTAGATATTGTTGTTGATTATATTGCAATCCAACATATAAAGTCATCTAGGTTAATTCCCGGAATGGCGGGACTGTCGTATGTTGAAAGACTGGAGCGACTAGGCTTGTATACACTGGAATGAGAGGGGATCTTATCGAAACGTATAAGATTATTAAGGAGTTGGACATGTTAGAGGCAGGAAACATGTTCCCAATGTTGGGGGTGTCCAGAACAAGGGGCCACAGTTTAAGAATAAGGGGTAGGCCATTTAAGGTAGGTAGGGCGGCACGGTAGCGCAGCGGTAGAGTTGCTGCTTTACAGCGAATGCAGCGCCGGAGACTCAGGTTCGATCCTGACTACGGGTGCTGCACTGTAAGGAGTTTGTACGTTCTCCCCGTGACCTGCGTGGGTTTTCTCCGAGATCTTCGGTTTCCTCCCACACTCCAAAGACGTACAGGTATGTAGGTTAATTGGCTGGGTAAATGTAAAAATTGTCCCTAGTGGGTGTAGGATAGTGTTAATGTGTGGGGATCGCCGGGCGGCACGGACTTGGAGGGCCGAAAAGGCCTGTTTCCGGCTGTATATATATGATGATGATATGATGATTTAGAACTGAGATGAGGAAAAACGTTTTCAGTCAGAGAATTGTGAATCTGTGGAATTCTCTGCCTCAGAAGGCGGTGGAGGCCAAATCTCTGAATGCATTCAAGAGAGAGCTAGATGGAGCTCTTAACGATAGCGGAGTCAGGGGGTATGGGGAGAAGGTAGGAACAGGGTACTGATTGTGGATGCTGGCTCAAAGGGCCAAATGGCCTCCTCCTGCACCTATTGTCTATTGTCTATTGTCTATCTTCATCAGCATTTTACCCTGATCTTGCTTTGAGGAACTGCAATTTTAATTTTTTAATTTAAAATCGTTGAGAACATAACTGCAGATGCTGGTACAAATCAAAGGTATTTATTCACAAAATGCTGGAGTGACTCAGCCGGTCAGGCAGCATCTCAGGAGAGAAGGAATGGGTCACAAAATGCTGGAGTAACTCAGCAGGTCAGGCAGCATCTCTGTCGAGAAGGATTGGGTTCACAAAATGCTGGAGTAACTCCTTGTTTGTTGATGTTTTTGGGTGGCAGTGGCAATGACCAGCGAGCCTCATCCTTCTCCACCTGATCTTCTCGGTCAGAGGCAGAATCTCCCTGCAGTGCTGGGCGTTTTCATTTGACCCCCCAAAATATATTCATTCCCTGATCCTTCATCGTGATATTCATAATCGCACCAACCTTCAGCATGATGCAAAAACACATTTATATTTCAATAATTGAATTTTGAAAGAACCATTGATAATCTTAATAAAATTTAAGGCATCGCGGTAAAAGCTGTGATGATTCTGTACTTGTTTTTTATGAATAGGTAATATATCTGAAGAGATCTGTGGCAATATAAGCTTTATTGCTGATTTTTCTCCATTGGTGTGAAGGCTGCTTTGGGAATAAACTATACACATATAATAAACGTTTCCATCATGGGACACTGCTCATAGTAATTGATTAGTTGAGCTCAAATCTGAAATTAAACTCGCCTACTCCTGAAGGTACATTGCTCACCGCAGTAGTTTTCCAAATAGAAAAGCCCTGGAGGTAATTTTTGAGCACATTGACCCAATGAAATCTTCACCCCTTACACCTCCTTCTCATTTCACTCTGAGCATCAGCTTGGTCTGAAAATAATGTGGAACCATGTATGCATGTATGGACATTTTAAGCTTCTGCACATGAATAGAATTAAAAAATATATATATAATTAACAGAATCCCCAGTGCAAAGTGGTGGAGCTGGATGAGGCTGATAGAATATCAATTGGCGATGGTGCTTTTTTAGGTTTAGGTTTTTGGGTTTATGTTCATCGTTGCCATGAGTACTGAATGCAGTGACAAACTTTTGTTTTGCAAGCGGCCCAACCAGATCGATACAATACATGAATACAATCAGTCAAACAAAAGGCAATGAGGAAGATGCAGAATGGAGAATATAGTTCTCAGCATTGTAGCACATATGTTTCATAGACAAAGTCAATAGGCACAATGTGGTCGAGATGAATCGGACACTACCCTTGCCCTATATTACAATAGACAATAGACAATAGGTGCAGGAGGAGGCCATTACGACCCTTCAGAAGCCCGATAACTGAGGGGAAGATGTTCTTTCTGAGTCTGGTGGTGCACATTTTCGAGCTACTATATCATCTGCCAGAAATGAGGAGGGAAAAGAAGAAATGACCAGGATGGGATGTCTTTGGTGAGGTTGGGAGGTTTTCCAAGGCAGTGTGGTGTAGATGGCTCAGGCTTAGGGTTAGGTCTTCTTCTTATCGAGTCCACATCACAAGATTAGAAAGTGTTTAGGCAGAGCTGAACACACTTCCCAGCATCTGTATACCATGGCGTCTTGTGCTTCTTGTGCTTCTTGTGCTTCTTGTGCACAGTGGTGGAAAGATTGGTGGAAACAGGGCCGCGACCCGAACGCTCTTTCCTTGACCCCAGGGTTAGGTGATGGTACGTGTGATCCACTGGGCTAAATCGACAACTCTCTGCAATGTCTTGCAACCTTGGGCAAAGCCAAGCTGTAATGCAACATGACAGTATGTTTTTTATGGTGGACACTGATCAGTTTGATTCGAGAGATGGAAAATTTCTTGGAGCAGCGGTCAGAAAAAAAGTGTGCAAAATTGTTGAAAGTGGCAGAGTTGGTGAAGATCACTGATATTTGGTCTATTCCTACCACTACTTGTTTCCTACCTTTGCCTAAAGAACACTCATGACTATGTTTCAATACCAAGTTCTTTAGGACATCTTGCGTGTTATATACATTAGAATAATTCTCTTTTTGCACATTTATTGAGCAGAGAAACCTTTATTGATACACACTCAGCGATCAACTCCTGTCTGGATTAACATTTTCAACAAATTTGTTTTACTTTTCCCCGGGAGATATTTATGGAATTATTAGGGCGGCACGGTGGCGCAGCGGAAGAGTTGCCGCCTTACAGCGAATGCAGCACCGGAGACTCGGGTTCGATCCTGACTACGGGTGCTGTACTGTATGGATTTGTACGTTCTCCCCGTGACCTGCGTGGGTTTTCTCCGAGATCTTTGGTTTCCTCCCACACTCCAAAGATGTACAGGTTTGTAGGTTAATTGGCTGGGAAAATATAAAAATTGTCCCTAGTGGGTGTAGGATAGTGTTAATTTGCGGGGATCGCTGGGCGCCGCGGACCCGGTGGGCCGAAGGGCCTGTTTCTGCGCTGTATCTCTAAATCTAAATCTAAAATCTAAATTATTTTGAATTATGTTAATTGCAGCATACTATTTTACTTGGTGTACTTAATGTATTTAAAGTATTGTTTGATTATGGTTGTGAAGGTAAAACATTTGTAAAATTGGAAGATAGTGTCTAACTAAGCTGAAGTTTAGTCTGATTTCCCTTGGTGGAATACAATAAACTAACTGCGGGAATGTAGACCGTGACTCACCAATTATCTGATATAAAATTTGAACCTGTGTCTCTGCATGTCATTTACAAGGCTTATGGAACTGCAAGAGACTTCATTGTGTCCGTGTTCAGAAGATCTTATTCTCAATTATTTACTGAGTCAATTTTACTCTGCCTCCTGCACTGGACTTTCGCTATTGCTTGACATCTTTCTTTGATTTACATAATAATTTATGATGGTGAATCCGTAATATCTGGTTATCACAATAACTCACTGCTGAGCCTTCCCGAGGTGTCGTGGACCAAACTCTATGAAGCATCAGTGAAGGGAGGTGCTTACTTGATAACCCTATGGTAATGGTCTGTTGGCATTCATAGCAAGAGGATTTGAGTTTAGGAGCAGGGAGGTTCTACTGCAGTTGTACAGGGCCTTGGTGTGACCGCACCTGGAGTATTGTGTGCAGTTTTGGGCTCCTAATCTGAGGAAAGACGTTCTTGCCTTAGAGGGAGTACAGCGAAGGTTCACTAGATTGATCCCTGGGATGGCGGGACTTTCATATGAAGAAAGACTGGAGAGACTAGGCTTGTACTCGCTGGAATTTAGAAGACTGAGGGGGATCTTATAGAAACATATAAAATTCTTAAGGGGTTGGAGAGGCTAGATGCGGGAAGATTGTTCCCGATGTTGGGGGAGTCCAGAACCAGGGGTCACAGCTTAAGGATAAGGGGGAAGTCTTTTAGGACCGAGATGAGAAAACATTTCTTCACACAGAGAGTGGTGAGTCTGTGGAATTCTCTGCCACAGTTGAGGCTAGTTCATTTTCATTGGCTATATTTAAGAGGGAGTTAGATTTGGCCCTTTTCGCTAAAGGGATCAGGGGGTATGGAGAGAAGGCAGGTACAGGTTACTGAGCTGGATGATCAGCCATGATCATATTGAATGGCGGTGCAGGCTCGAAGGGCCGAATGGCCTACTCCTGCACCTATTTTCTATGTTTCTATGTTTCTATGTTTCTAATGATGTACTTGCATCGACAGGATCAGGTTTTTTTTGCATGCTTATTAACATGTAAGTAGCAGATTATTGCATACGGAGCTAGTTATTGTCCATAGCATAAGTTTGTCGAATCAGTTTAGATAGTAGGAACATAAACTGCAGATGCTGGTTTAAATCGAAGGTTTAAATTTCGGAGTAACTCATAATTTGTAGACAAGCTGAAAGCTGAAAGTTGTTTCTGTTTGAATCTTTGGATACCTTTTCTTTGTTGTTGATATATAGTTTTGGACTGTTCACTGTGTATGGAACCATGGGAATGTGGAATCCGCTGTGGTGGATGTTTATGTTAAATTTTACTTTATGTGGCTGTGTGTCTTGTTGTTTTCTACATAGCGTGGCTGTATGGTAACTCAGATTTCACTGTACCTTAATTAGTGCATGTGACAATAAATTGATCTTGAAGTCTTGAAGTCTTGTAATGTGGGCTACTATACTGTCCTGAGAGATTGGTTGATCCGTTGGAACAAGATGTGAAAAAAAAACTTTGGGAAACTCAAGCTCTCACCACAGCTCCACTGTCCCCCTGATGTGATGTATCTGTTAGCACCTGAAAACCTCAGCAATTAAGGTGGAAGTTCAGATTATAGACAATAGACAATAGACAATAGACAATAGGCAATTCGGCCCTTCGAACCAGCACTGCCATTCAATGTGATCATGACTGATCATTCTCAATCAGTACCCCGTTCCTGCCTTCTCCCCATACCCCCTGACTCCGCTATCCTTAAGGGCTCTATCTAGCTCTCTCTTGAATGCATTCAGAGAATTGGCCTCCATTGCCTTCTGAGGCAGAGAATTCCACAGATTCACAACTCTCTGACTGAGAATGTTTTTCCTCATCTCAGTTCTAAATGGCCTACCCCTTATTCTTAAACTGTGGCCCCTTGTTCTTGACTTCCCCAATATTGGGAACATGTTTCCTGCCTCTAACGTGTCCAACCCCTTAATAATCTTATACGTTTCGATAAGATGTCCTCTCATCCTTCTAAATTCCAGTGTATACAAGCCTAGTCACTCCAGTCTTTCAACATATGACAGTCCCGCCATTCCGGGAATTAACCTAGTAAACCTACGCTGCACGCCCTCAATGGCAAGAATATCCTTTATCAAATTTGGAGACCAAAACTGCACACAGTACTCCAGGTGCGGTCTCACTAGGGCCCTGTACAACTGCAGAAGGACCTCTTTGGTCCTATACTCAACTCCTCTTGTTAAGAAGGCCAACATTCCATTGGCTTTCTTCACTGCCTGTTGTACCTGCATGTTTCCTTTCAGTGACTGGTGCACTAGGACACCCAGATCTCGTTCAGACTTGTGAGTGAAACCCTGAAGAAAGAAGTCCTAGGTATAGTCAACTGCATGTAGATGTTTCCAGAATAAATATTTGTTTTGGAGCTTTGTGAATGTTTACATTCTGAACTTGGAATTTTTACCAGCCGTTGTTTTAACTTAAATACATGGGCTATGCTGTGAACCTCTGCTGTAAATTGGACATGGACTCCCGATGTATGCAGGTCTCTGGCAGGTTGAGGGGTGTGGTGTGCAGTGCTCATTTTGATGCCACATGCCCAGTATTGTACTGCTCAGGCCTTCTGTCAGTGCGGCCTTGCACAGACACAGGTACCAACAGGTACCAACATTAGAAAGGGTCTAACTTTCTATCTGGTACAGCGCAGAAACAGGCCCTTCGGCCCATCAAGTCTGCACCGACCAGCGATCCCCGCACATTAACACAAGCCTACACACACTAGGGACAATTTACACTTATACCAAGTATACAAATTAACCAAATAACCTACAAACCTGTACGTCCTTGGAGTGTGGGAGGAAACCGAAGATCTCGGAGAAAACCCACGCAGTCACGGGGAGAACGTACAAACTCCGTACAGACAGCATCCGTAGTCGGGATTGAACATGGGTCTCCGGCGCTGCAAGCGCTGTAAGGCTGAAAGTTTACCGCTGCGCCACCTCCTATCACTTATGAACCAGTAACCCACCACAAGCTCCCTTCCAATTCAGTCCCTCCGTGACATTCATTAACCTGCAATATCAGGAGATTGGGAAGGATAGATGTGCAAGTTTGACAGTGCGAAGCCTGTTCTGTTGCTTTTGACACCTCATGTGCGAGACATGGTCTGAGCTGAGGCTGAACCACACAAGCGGCATTGAACTCCAACAGTCAGCAAGTCACTGCAAGTTTTTAGCTATGTCGGAATTTCTCTGAAATTATTTCCAATTTATAAACTGACAGCGGAAAAATAGTAATGTGAGGAGTTCACTATTACAAGTTCACCGATTCTGAATTCTGCCTCTCTGGATGAAAACGTTTTTCCTCAACTCAGTCCGAAATGGCCTACCACTTATTCTTTTACTGTGACCCCTGGTTCTGGACTCCCCCATCATCAGGAACATTTTTCCTGTATCTACCCTGTCCAATCCTCTAAGAATTTTATATTTTTCTATCAGATCCCCTCTCATGCTTCCAAAATCCCAGCGAATACAAGCCCAGTCAACCCATTTTTTCATCATATGTCATCATTCTTTAATATTTCTTCCAGCTGGAACATGATCCCACCACCAGTCATATCTTCCTCTGCCATTTCCTTTCTGCTTTCTGCAGGGACCATTCTCTCGAAAGCTTCCTGCTGTGCCCATCCTCCCCCCACAACACCCCCCCCCCCCCAATCACTTCTCCGACCAGGCATTTACTCTACAACCATAGAGGCCTAACCTGCAAACTGGGGTATGTAATGAGGTGTAACCTGTGCTTACACCTCCTTACATACCCCAGTTTGCATTGACGGTGCTGAAGTAGGGATGGTTGAAAACTTCAAATTCCTCGGACTCAATATCACCAACAACTTCTCCTGGACCACCCATATTGAAGCAACGACCAAGAAGGCTCACCGACACCTCTACTTCCTTAGAAGGCCTCGGAAAAATGCCTTTGCAACATTTTAAAGAGAGATATTTAAATAAAGATATGCATTTAGATTTAAACAAAATATGGATGAAGCTTTTTAGTTATGTGATTGCACTGTGAAGGAGTATAAGAAAATAACTGCAGATGCTGGTACAAATTGAAGGTATTTATTTACAAAATGCTGGAGTAACTCAGCAGGTCAGGCAGCATCTCAGGAGAGAAGGAATGGGTGACGTTTCGGGTCGAGACCCGAAACATCGCCCATTCCTTCTCTCCTGAGATGCTGCCTGACCTGCTGAGTTAGTCCAGCATTTTGTGAATAAATACCTTTGCACTGTGAAGGAGGCTCATTTTTTTTATAGAGCACCTCATTCCCCTAGAAATTGGGGAATAAATCAAACTCCTGGAGGAATTCAGCAGGTCAAGCAGCATCTGTGGAACCAAAGTGATGTTTGACGTTTTGGGTCAAGACCCTGCATCGGGAAAGATGAAGTTCCTGCAGTATTCCTTGCTCCAGATTATAGCACCTGTTTTCATCGAGGGATAAAGACGATGAATATATATTGCAGCCAAACAAAAGACAGTGAATGTTACCAATACTACAAATGGAAAATCTGAACAGATTCCAATGGTTGGTATTTAATATTCTACTGTATATTTGAATAAGGTATCATGTTTAAATATGCAAATTACACTGTTCACCCGGAACCACACAGAAATTTAAGATTATTGTTTAATGTTCATTGTTTTTTTTCTTTTTTTTCCTTTTTTTTCTGGAAGTGGAGGACATGCCCTACTTGTGTTCACTGGAGTTTAGAAGGATGAGAGGGGATCTTCTAGAGACGTATACAATTATAAAAGGACTGGACAAGCTAGATGCAAGAAAAATGTTTCCAATGTTGGGGGAGTCCAGAACCAGGGGCCACAGTCTAAGAATAAAGGGTAGGCCATTTAAAACTGAGGTGAGAAGAAACTTTTTTGTTGAATTTGTGGAATTCTCTGCCGCAGAAGGCAGTGGAGGCCAATTAACTGGATGAATTTAAAAGAGAGTTAGATAGACCTCTAGGAGCTGGTGGAATCAAGGGATATGGGGAGAAGGCAGGCACAGGTTACTGATTGTGGATGATCAGCCATGATCACAATGAATGGCAGTGTTGGCTCGAAGGGCCGAATGGCCTCCTCCTGCACCTATTTTCTATGTTTCTATTAGTCCAGGAGACATGACCACATCTTGACAATTAGATCCATGAACTAAGACTGAGAGTGGGATCTCGTTGAATGAAAGACAAATCAAATCATAAAAGCAGATAAACATGGAAATCTTGGTTTGGCTGCTCTGATGGAACAGTAATTTAATCACATATCCAGAAGAGACGGGAATTGAGATGCTGTAATTACTTTAGTATCAAACTGATAAAGATATTCTTGACTAAGCTGCTTTAAAAGGAACAAAAGGATGTGTGACAATTTGGAAGCTAGAAGAAGCAAATTAATATCAAGAAAATATATTGAATATGTTGTCAAAAGTAAGTAAGTTGGAAGACTTGGTTCATTTTCAAAATAGATAACACATGGATTGAATTCTGGAAAATATTTTAAATACTTATTATCCTGTGACACTTAGTACAAAAATCTTTAGCTAGAGTTTTATGCTCCCTGACAACTTTAATAGTGTGTAGCTGGAGGTAATTATAACAGGCTGAGATGTTTCACAAGATTAACCTTGGGAGCTCAGAGAGGCTTGAAGAAATTGAATTGGCAAGCAAAGCAAAACAGATGCATCTTTTTCAGAAACTTTGGTTAAGTACATGTTTCAGCACCAGTTGGACCAGAAACTCTTCCAAAGCAAAATAAGTCTGTGCTCCATGTGAAAGAGTTCAATTTAGAATTCAATTGCTGAAACTTGGCACTTGGAATAATTTGCCAAATCTGTTCTACTGTGGATATGGTGGCAGCTGGACATGATGCAGAAATTACAAATGGCATGCAGTACCTGTCTGCTGTCATTTATCCTCAACATTATTTGGTGACCTGTGGCCTATGAATGTTGTGGGCCCACCAACATAGAAATACATTTTGACAAAACTTTATGGACTCCTGTTTTGCTAAAGGGGGATTTGAATTCCAGATCCGTTTTCATTAACTTTGAGGTATTAATTATCCCCTAAGGACATCTGCTTCTAACATTTGTCTTATTGTTCGGGCCCACCTGTTGAAGTTTCTCAGACTCCCTGATCATATCTTCAACCCACTCCATCTAACCATCACCCCATCCCTAACTCCCAACTGGACTATGACCTGACTGCTTCCCGAACCATCAACCTAACCACTTCCATTAACATCCATATCCTGCCCTGCCCCTTCATGTCCTTGAGAATCTATGCTATTAGCTGATGTAGTTAGCGATATTGATATTTTGTTGTAGATGGTTGTAGATGGTTGAGGATGGTTTCTTTTGTTGTTGTCTTAGCTAATATAAAATGAATGCTTATTTTCAGTAAAAAGCAGTAAGATGGATGCTTGTGGTAGAAATGTTATCATTGGGAATGGAATGTGTTTGTCCCTCTAGGAGTGATATGGAGTAGACAGAGGCATCTGCAGAGACAGAGACAGAGGTTCTTTGTTCTAAAATTACTCCCTTGTCTGATAGTCTTGGCTTGTGTATTAAAACAGTAATAGCATAGATTCTCATCCTGATTAACACCTCCTCCCACTGCGGTCCCAATATGAGCCTCAAAGACACAACTCACCATTCAATTTCATGAATCCTAATTCCTTTCCCAATCATGTGCCGAGTGCATGATATTACTATTGGCCCCTTATACAGATTGTCAAGGTCCTCAATCAATATTACTCCTCTGTTTTGTTTTACTGTAGAAGAAAACACAAATACCAGGGAATTTGGGAAAGTTAATGGAGGTGTCTTGAGGACAGAACATATAATAGTTGAGTTGGTGCTAGATAGACTAACATGTATGAAGGGAGCTCTCCCATACCTGATCAGATATATCCAAGGAGCCTATGGAACCTGGAGGTAATTGCAGGAACACAGGGTAGAGTTGTTAGACATCTAGAGGTATTAGACAATGTTAGAGGCATTAAACAATGATCGTTAGACATCAGTGAGATGCTGGAAGATGAGAAGGTGGCTTATATTGTGCCTCTATTGCAGAAGGGCTGCAAAGAAAAATGAGGAACTATAGACCAACTATATGCCCAATATATATGATAGGAAAGTTACTGGAGAGGATTCTGAGGGATAAGATGGACATGCATTTGCAAAGAAAGGGGTTGATTAGTGTTAAACAGCATAGTTTTGTGCATGGAGTATTGAGCCCAATTAATTTGATTGAGCTTTTAGAACTTAGCCAGGGACAAACATATCATCTTTATGGACTTCAGCAAACCTTTAGTAAGGTTCTGCACGGGAGGCTGCTGTGGAAGGTTATCTTATATGGGATTCAGGGTAAGCTAGCTCAGTGGATACAGAATTGGCTTAATGGGAGGCAACACAGGGTGGTAGTGCAAGGTTGTTTTGTGGACTGGAGGCCTTTGACCACTAGTGTGCTTCAGGGATCATTGCTGGGCCCATTGCTGTTTGTCATCTATATCAACGATTTGGATGGGAATTAGTTTGCAGACGACACCAAAATAGGTAGTACAATAGACTGTGGAAAACAGTTATTAATAGTTACAGCAAGATCTTGATCAGCTGGGCAAATGGGATGAGGAATGGGTAATGGTTAATTCAAATGTGTGAACTGTTACATTTTGTGAAGTTAAACCAACATGGTACTTTCACAGTGAATCCTGGAAAATGTTGTAGAGCAGAGGGATCCAGTAAATAGTTCCCTGAACGTGAGATCGCAGGTAGATAGAGTGGCGAAGAAGGCTTATGGCACGGTGGCGTTTATCAGTCAGGGAATTCATTATAGAACTGGATATTATATTACAATTATATTGGTCATTGGTGAGGTTGCACCTGGAGTATTGTGTTCAGTTTTGGTCACCCTGTGATAGGAAATATATCATTAAGCTAGAGAGAGTGCAGGGAAAATCCATGAGGATTTATAAGGGAGAAGTTGAGCTGACTAGCCCTTTATTCCTTGGAGCACAAGAGGCTGAGCAGTGATCTTATCAAGATGAATGAAATCATAAGAGGAATAGATAGGGTGAATGCACAAATATTTTTCCCAGGATAGAGTAATCATGAACTAGAATGTATAGGTTTAAGGTGAGAGGGGAAAGATTTGAAAGGAACCTGAGGGGAAACTTTTTCACACAGAGGGTGGTGGCTGTATGGAATGAACTGTCTGAGGAGGTATTTGAGGCAGGTACAATAACAATACAAAAATCATACTTTGACAGGTCAGAAGAAGACGGGTGGGACCAGCTTGGATGAGGCATCGTGGTTTGGTCAAAGGGCCTGTTTCCATGCTGTATGGATTTATGATTCTATAACTCCATATCAGAATGTTTAAGACTGTACAACCCTTACATTTTTCATCCATTTGTATGAATTTAAATCATTCCTGTACATGGTGGCGCAAGTGGTAGAGTTGCTGCTTTTCAGCACCAGAGACCCGGGTTCGATCCTGACTACGGGTGCTGTCTGTACGGAGTTTGCACGTCCTCCACGTGAACACGTGGGTTTTCTCCGAGATCTTTGGTTTCTTCCCACACTCCAAATTCGTACAGGTTTGTCGGTTAATTGGCTTGGTGTGTGTAAGTTGTCCCAAGTGTGTGTGTGTAGGACAGTGTGAATGTGTGGGGATCGTTGGTCGGTGCAGACTCGGTGGGCCAAAGGGCCTGCTTCTGCGCTGTATCTCTAAACTAAACTCAACTGAACTAAACAATGTTTTGCTTGGTGATGGGAATTCTTGAGGGAAAGTGGAGAGTTTTGTCAGATATATCCTGGTACATGCAATGTGTATTTGTGTGTGTTGATATTTACTTATCGGCCATAATTCATCTCTAAATAAATTTCCTGAAATAAAATAGCATGTGGTACTTAGGCCACGAGGCAAAACATCGGAGCATTTTTTAAAGTTTCATTTTCCCAATCTGTTCTAAAGGTTCGCAGCAGTCCAAACAATAACTGGACTTCAAGTTTTGAGATACTGATATTTTTCTCTAATTGTGCATCTGATTAAACCCTTAAATCATGCTGGAACTACTCTCATCATTCAAAGTACAGTGACTAAGTAAGTTGATGTGAATTAAGATTAATATTGGTTTTATAATATGCTTTCGCAACAGTCTAAGCCATTTACTGCTATATTAGAAAAAATCTACTGAATCTAATGAGTATCTTAAAGGTCAATATTCTTCACTGTAATTTTATTTTAGTTGTAATTGGATGCAATTTGATTGATTTTGCAGAGTTGTGATATATATCAATGATGTTACCCCTGTGTGGTGAATCAGTTTTAAACAATAAAAGCACATTTGGAATATAGATACAATGTTATAGAACAGGCATTTATCCTATATGGTTGAAACCTCAGGTCCACCAACAAATATTGTGAAAAGGCATGAGGTAGGATGAAAAATTGCTTCGGAGCAGGAACAGAAGAGAAAATGAGGAACAAAGTGAGATTTTTTCTGCATTGAGGAAAGAAGATGAGACTTCTTAGATCACAGTGAGGAATGTGGGGAATCGGTGTGGTGGCTGATTTAGATTTATTTTAGATTTAAAGATACAACGCGGAAACAGGCCCTTCAGCCCACCGAGTCTGCGCCGCCCAGCGATCCCCGCACATTAACACTATCCTACACCCACTAGGGACAATGTTTTACATATTACCCACTCAATTAACCTACATACCTGCACGTCTTTGGAGTGTGGGAGGAAACCGAAGATCTCGGAGAAAACCCACGCAGGTCACGGGGAGAACGTACGAACTCCGTACAGACGGCGCCCGTAGTCAGGATCGAACCTGAGTCTCCGGCGCTGCATTCGCTGTAAGGCAGCAACTCTACCGCTGCGCCACCGTGCCGTGAAAGTTATGTAAAGTTTTATGTAGTTGTGTGTCTTGTTTCTTTTTTTGGTATGGCTGTACGGTGTACCTTAATTGGTACACGTGACAATAAACAGACCTTGAAACCTTGATATATCTGATTTCATTAGTAGGATTAGTGTGGTTCCTCATCGTAGCCATGAAGTGCATTTACTCCGTACTCTGGTTGAGATTGTAGTTATCAGAACTACTCAGGAAAAACACTGGAAGATTTTAATGACACATATTATTTTTCATGGCGTAAGGGTAAAGAAAAGCAAGAAGTTGCAATTGCTAAGCAAATATTATCTAAGAAATATAGAACTAGAAGATTTAGCACAAAGTGCAACAGTTTTCTGTTTGGCATTTAATCCTAAGCCAGTCGCTAATTCTAATTGGATACTCTATATGGAGAATGATTTCCAAAGTTAATTTAAGAAAATAACTGCAGATGCTGGTACAAATCGAAGGTATTTATTCACAAAATGCTGGAGTAACTCAGCAGGTCAGGCAGCATCTCAGGAGAGAAGGAATGGGTGACGTTTCGGGTCGAGACACTTCTTCAGACTGATGACAGGGGGGCGGGACAATGGAAGGACAAAGGTGGAGACAGGAAGATAGAGGGAGATCTGGGAAGGAGGAGGGGAAGAGAGGGACAGAGGACCTATCTAAAGTTGGAGAAGTCGATGTTCATACCACTGGGCTGCAAGCTGCCCAGGCGAAATATGAAGTGCTGTTCCTCCAATTTCCGGTGGGCCTCACTATGGCACTGGAGGTGGCCCATGACAGAAAGGTCAGACTGGGAGTGGGAGGGGGAGTTGAAGTGCTCGGCCACTGGGAGATCAGTTTGGCCAACGCGGACCGAGCGCAGGTGTTGAGCGAAGCGATCGCCGAGTCTGCGCTTGGTTTTGCCGATGTAAATAAGTTGACATCTAGAGTTAATTTGCTATCTTCCAGATGCTTGGAGATTCCTGGGTGCTATTCTATTTCACAAAATGCTGGAGTAACTCAGCAGGTCAGGCAGCATCTCAGGAGAGAAGGAATGGGTGACGTTTCGGGTCGAGACCCTGGGTGTTATTCAGTGACCTGAACATGCATATAATCTCTGGTAAACAGCATCTCACATCAACCCGGGCAGCACAGCTGGTAGAGCCACTGCCTCGGGGCGTCAGAGTCCCTGGTTCGATCCTGACATCTGGTGCCGTCTGTGCGGAGTTTGCCCGTTCTCCCTATAACTGCGTGGGTTTCCTCCGGGTGCTCCAGTCTCCTCCCATGTCCCGAAGGTGCGCGGGTTTGTAGGTTAATTGGTCGCTGTAAAAATTGGCCCTGGTGTAGGGAGTGGACGTGAAAGTGGGATAACATAGAACTAATGTGAGCGGATGATCGATGATCGGCGGGGACGGTAGGCCGAAGGGCCTGTGTCCATTCTGTTTCACTGAACTAAACTGAACTAACCGAGCAGGCACTCCAGCTGCTCATAGGTTCGTAAGTCCTAGGAGCAGAATTTGGCCACTCAGCTCATCAAGTCCACTCCGCCATTTAATCATGGCTGATTGTTCTTCCCCTCTCAGCCCCATTCTCCTGCCTTCTCCCCATAACCGCTGATAGCCGTACAAATTAAGGATCTGTCAATCGCCTTGAAAATATCCATTGGCTTCCATAGCTCTCCGCGGCAATGAATTCCACAGATGCACCACCCTCTGACTAAAGAAATTCCTCCTCATCTCCTTTCTGAAGGTACATCCTTTTATTCTGAGACAATGTCCTCTGGTCCTAGACTCTCCCACTAGTGGAAACATCCTCTCCATGTTCACTCTCTGCAGGCCTTTCACTATTCGGTGCGTTTCAATGAGGTCCCCCCTCATCCTTCTAAACTCCACTGAGTTCAGGCCCAGTGCCGTCAAATGCCCACACTGTAATGATTCTGCCCAACTAAATTGCTCTTCCGCTAGGTGTTCCATGTTTATGGCACACTGCAGATAAATACCAATTTTCCAATGCCCCTGCCAACCTCTGATTGCCGAACCATTCTTTTAAGGGTTTCTCTCATGGTGGGATTTTGCAGGGCAAAGTTGGGCTTTGTGCATACAAAACCAAGGATTTGAATTCAAACATGCATGATACTTTTTTTAATATCTGCTATAGTATTGTTCTCACGGGCCTTGAAACACCTTGTGCTATGGTGCCTGACTGTGGTCTTTCATGCTTGAAGTATTTCCAGGCCATATTAAGTATTCAGAGATATTACTTTGAGACTTTTGATATTTTAAAACAATCAGACAAAAATCTGTCTCTCAACTCTTCTGGCAACTGTATTGCTGAGTGCAGTGGCAAGCATCCATTCAATTCCCTTCCGTAAGCAAATAATGGAACATCAAATGCTCAGGAGAATCTGATGTGTACGTGACAAGGACAGGTTGACAGATGACTTCACCAAGCAACGTCTGCAAGCCGCTCCTCTTCTCAAGGATTCACAGCAACCTTAGGGCCTCAGTTTTACAACAGGTTCCCCAGCAGTGGCATTGCTGCGATTACTGAACTCAGCGGGACAGGCAGCATCTCTGGAGAGAAGGAATGGGTGATGCTTCCTCAGACCCTTCTTCTGAACAAGGGTGTCGACCCAAAACAGCACCCATTCCTTCCCTCCAGAGATGCTGCCTGTCCCTCTGGGCTACTCCAGCATTTTGTGTCTATCTTTGGTGTAAACCAGCATCTGCAGGTCCTTCCTCAGCTATACAAGCTTTGGTTAACAGAAACATAGAAGCATAGAAAATAGGTGCAGGAGGAGGCCATTCGGCCCTTTGTGATCATGGCTGATCGTCCACAATCAATAACCCGTGCCTGCCTTCTCCCCATATCCCTTGATTCCACTAACCCCGAGAGCTCTATCTAACTCTCTCTTAATTCCATCCAGTGATTTGGCCTCCACTGCCCTCTGTGGCAGAGAATTCCACAAATTCACAACTCTCTGGATGAAAAAAGTTCCTTCTCACCTCAGTTTTAAATGGCCTCCCCTTAAATCTAAGACTGTGGCCCCTGGTTCTGGACTCGCCCAACAATGGGAACATTTTTCCTGCATCTAGCTTGTCCAGTCCATTTATAATTTTATATGTCTCTCTAAGATCCCCTCTCATCCTTCTAAACGCCAGTGAATACAAGCCTAGTCTTTTCAATCTTTCCTCATATGTCAGTCCCGCCATCCCAGGGATCAATCTCGTGAACCTACGCTGCACTGCCTCAATTAGAAGTTAAGTAATCGCAGCAATGCCGCTGCTGGGGAACCTGTGGTAAACCTGAGGGCCCGAGGCTGCTGTGAATTCTGAGAATTCCTGAATTTATTGGAGCTCCTTGAAGAAGCAGAATTGGCAGTGGATAAACATGAGCGGGAATATAAATTCTACATGGATTTATACAAGATAGCTTATAAGGTGCCACGTCAGCATTTGTTTCAGCAAATGTTAGCTCACGGCGAAGGAGGTAACAAATTAAAACAGATAAATGGTTTGCAGACAAGCGGGAAACTGGAGTAGGCATAAAGGTGTCTCTCCCTGGCTGTCAAGATGTAATGACTGATGTGTCACAGGGATCAGTGCTGGGGCTTCAACTTTTTACAATTTATATAAATGACCATCGAATAGGCTTTCGGTACATCGGCCTTCATCAGTCAGGGTATTGAGTGTAGATACACTTAAAATGCTGGAGTAACTGGGCGGCACGGTGGCGCAGCGGTAGAGTTACTGCCTTACAGTGAATGCAGCGCCGGAGACTCAGGTTCGATCCTGACTACGGGCGCCGTCTGTACGGAGTTTGCACGTTCTCCCCGTGACCTGCGTGGGTTTTCTCCGAGATCTTCGGTTTCCTCCCACACTCCAAAGACGTACAGGTATGTAGGTTAATTGGCTGGGCAAATGTAAAAATTGTCCCTAGTGGGTGTAGGATAGTGTTAGTGTGCGGGGATCGCTGGGCGGCGCGGACCCGGTGGGCCGAAGGGCCTGTTTCCGCGCTGTATCTCTAAATCTAAAATTTAAATCTAAACTCAGGAGGTCAGGCAGCATCTCCGGAGAAAAAGTAAGGGTGACATTTCAGATTGCGACCCTTATTCAGACAAGCAGGAATGTTATGTTACAGTTGCATAAAAACATTGGTGGGGCCACGTTTGGAGTATCGTGTTCAGTTTTGGTCACCCTGCTGTGGGAAGAATGTCATAACGCTGGAAAGCGTGCCGAGAAGATTTACGAGGATGTTACCAAGACTCGAGGGCCTGAGCTTATAAGGGAGAAGTTTGGCAGGCTATGTTTTTATGATTTGGAGCACAGGAGGCTGAGGGGTGGTCTTATTGAAGTCTATAAAATCACGAGGGGAATAGATAGGATGAATGCACTGTCTTTTTCCCAGGAGAGGGAAATCAAAGTTTAAGACGAGAGGTGAAAGATTTTATAGGAACCTGAGGGGAAACCATTTCACACAGAAGGTTGTGGCTGTGTGGATTTAACTGTCTAAGAAGGTGTTTGAGGCAGGAGGCAGAAAAGGGAAACACTCAGACCCAATATGTAGGAGAGAAAGAAGGGAAAAGAAATAAACTGAGAATAAGAAATGATGGGTCCCTTAAATGTGTATATTTTAATGCTAGGAGCATTGTAAGAAAGGTGGATGAGCTTAGAGCCTGGATTGACATCTGGAAGTATGATGTTGTGGCGATCAGTGAAACATGGTTGCAGGAGGGTTGCGATTGGCAATTAAATATTCCAGGATTTCATTGTTTCAGATGTGATAGAATCGGAGGGGCAAGAGGTGGGGGTGTTGCATTGCTTGTCAGGGAGGATATCACAGCAGTGCTTTGGCAGGACAGACTAGAAGGCTCGATTAAGGAGGCTGTTTGGGTGGAACTCAGAAATGAGAAAGGTTTAGCAACACTTATAGGGGTGTATTATAGACCGCCAAATAGGGAACGAGAATTGGAAGAGCAAATATGTAAGGAGATAGCAGATATTAGTAGTAAGCACAGAGTGGTGATTGTGGGTGATTTCAATTTTCCGTATATAGACTGGGAATCACATTCTGTTAAAGGGCTGGATGGTTTGGAGTTTGTAAAATGTGTGCAGGATAGTTTTTTGCAGCAATACGTAGAGGTGCCTACCAGAGAAGGGGCAGTGTTGGACCTCCTGTTAGGAAATGAGATGGGTCAGGTGACGGAGGTATGTGTTGAGGAGCACTTTGGGTCTAGTGATCATAATGCCATTAGTTTCAATATCATTATGGAGAAGGTCAAATCTGGACCAAGGGTTGAGATTTTGGATTGGAGAAAGGCTAATTTTGAGGAGATGAGAAAGGATTTAAAAGGAGTGAAATGGAAATTGTTGTTTTATGAAAAGGATATAATAGAGAAATGGAGGATATTTAAAGGTGAAATTTTGAGAGTACAGAGTCTTTATGTCCCTGTTCGGTGGAAAGGAAAGAATAATAATTTGAAAGAGCCGTGGTTTTCCAGGGAAATTGGACACTTGGTTCGGAAAAAGAGGGAGATATACAATAAATATAAGTGGCAGGGAGTAAATGAGGTTCTTGAGGAATATAAAGAATGTAAAAGGAATCTTAAAAAGGAAATTAGAAAAGCGAAAAAAAGATATGAGGCTGCTTTGGCAAGTAATGTAAAAGTAAACCCCAAGGGGTTCTACAGATATGTCAATAGCAAAAGGATAGTGAGAGATAAAATTGGTCCATTAGAGAGTCACAGTGGACAGCTATGTGCTGAGCCGGAAGAAATGGGGGAGATATTAAACAATTTCTTTTCTTTGGTATTTACCGAGGAGAAGGATATTGAATTATGTGAGGTAAGCGAAACAAGTAGAGTAGTGATGGAAATTAGGAGGATTAAAGAAGAGGAGGTACGGACACTTTTGAAGAATATAAAATTGGATAAGTCTCCAGGTCCTGATAGGATATTCCCTAGGACATTGAGGGAAGTTAGTGCAGAAATAGCAGGGGCTATGACGGAAATATTTCAAACGTCATTAGAAACAGGGATGGTGCCGGAAGATTGGCGCATTGCGCATGTTGTGCCTTTGTTTAAAAAAGGTTCTAAAAGTAAACCTAGCAATTATAGACCTATTAGTTTGACGTCTGTGGTGGGAAAATTAATGGAAAAGATACTTAGGGACAATATATATAATTATTTGGATAATCAAGGCCTGATTAGAAACAGTCAACATGGATTTGTGCCTGGAAGGTCATGTTTGACTAATCTTCTTGAATTTTTTGAAGAGGTTACCACGGAAATTGATAAGGGCAAGGCTGTGGATGTTGTCTATATGGACTTCAGTAAGGCATTTGACAAGGTTCCACATGGAAGGTTGATTAAGAAGGTTAAATCGTTGGGTATTAATAGTGAGGTTGCAAGATGGATTCAACAATGGCTGAATGGGAGATACCAGAGGGTAACGGTTGACAATTGTATGTCAGGTTGGAGGCCAGTGTCTAGTGGAGTGCCCCAAGGATCTGTGTTGGGTCCACTGTTGTTTGTCATTTACATTAATGATCTGGATGATGGTGTGGCAAATTGGATTAGTAAATATGCAGATGATACTAAGATAGGTGGAGTAGTTGATAGTGAGGTAGATTTTCAAAGTCTACAGAGAGACTTGGGCCTTTTGGAAGGGTGGGCTGAAAGATGGCAGATGGAGTTTAATGCTGATAAGTGTGAGGTGCTGCATTTTGGTAGGACAAATCAAAATAGGACGTACAGGGTAAATGGTAGGGAATTGAGGAATGCAGTGGAACAGAGGGATCTGGGAATAACTGTGCATTGTTCCCTGAAGGTGGAATCTCATGTGGATAGGGTGGTGAAGAAGGCGTTTGGTATGCTTGCCTTTATAAATCAGAGCATCGAGTATAGAAGTTGGGATGTAATGTTGAAATTGTACAGGGCATTGGTGAGGCCAAATCTGGAGTATGGTGTGCAGTTCTGGTCGCCAAATTATAGGAAGGATGTCGACAAAATGGAGAGGGTACAGAGGAGATTTACTAGAATGTTGCCTGGGTTTCAGCACTTAGGCTACAGAGAGAGGTTGAACAGGTTGGGTCTTTATTCTTTGGAGCGTAGAAGGTTGAGGGGGGACTTGATAGAGGTTTTTAAAATTTTGAGAGGGACGGACAGAGTTGACGTGGGTAGGCTTTTCCCTTTGAGAGTGGGGAAGATTCCAACAAGGGGACATAGCTTCAGAATTGAGGGACAAAGGTTTAGGGGTAACATGAGGGGGAACTTCTTTACTCAGAGGGTTGTGGCTGTATGGAATGGGCTTCCGGTGGAAGTGGTGGAGGCTGGCTCGATTTTATTATTTAAGAGTAAATTGGATAGGTATATGGATAGGAGGGGATTGGAGGGTTATGGTCTGAGTGCAGGTAGATGAGACTAGGTCAGGGAGAATGGTCGGCGTGGACTGGTAGGGCCGGACAGGCCTGTTTCTATGCTGTAGTTGTTATATGTTATATGTTATATGTTACTACAACAACATTTAAAATACATTTGGATATGTACATGAATGGGATTTAGAGGGATGTGGGCTAAACGCAGGCAGGTAGAACTAGTGCAGATGGGACATCTTAAGTGACATGGACAACGGGCCAAAGTGCCTGTTCCATGCTGTAAGCCTCGATGACTCCATGAATTGAATGAAGAAAATCACGGATTGATGCAAGTACACTGATGACACTTGGAAGGTAAACAGAAAGAGAGCATCAAGAGACCACAAAAGAATGTTGATAGATTATCAACGGTGGCGCAGCGGTAGAGTTGCTGCCTTGGAGCGCTTTCAGCGCCAGAGACCCGGGTTCGATCCTGACTTAGGGTGCTGTCTGTACGTTCTCCCCGTGATCACGTGAGTTTTCTCCGAGATCTTCGGTTTCCTCCCACACTCCAAAGACGTACAGGGATGTAGGTTAATCGGCTCTCTATAAAATGTAAATTGTTCCTAGTGGGTGTAGGATAGTGTTAATGTGCGAGGATCACTGGTCGGCGCTGACTCGGTGGGCCGAGGGGCCTGTTTCCGCGCTGTATCTCTAAACTAAACTACACTAAACCAGATGGTCAAAGATTTAGCAAATGCAGTACATTGTAGGAAGATGTGAATTACACCAGCAGAAGTGCAACTTGAGCATAATATTCAGTTTGAACAGTAATTCACAGCAAGTGATAAGGAATTGGCAGCCAACTTTTTTATGTTGTCTGATTTTCTTTTCCATTACCCGCAATGAGTTCCATTTCTATCAACGCCATCTGCTTCAAACCCACATATCCTTTCATCCCTCTCTCTCTCTGCAGATGTTAATTATATTTTTAAAGATCGGCTCAGTGAAGCAATAAAAATCTGAAGCTAATTTTCCATCGGTGAATGTTTCCCTCACAGTGAATCTTTGATTAAAATGTCTTTGGCTGTATGAACTGTGAAAGTAATTCCTTTGGGGAGACAAGAAAATTGAGTCATTCAATGGAATGCTGGTGCAAAATCCAACTCTTTCTTCAAAATCAATAATCTCGAATATGGATAAATGCACTCAGCCAACATTATGCCTTTGTATCTCAAAGGGTTGCAGGGCATTTGGAATAATTTAATTTTGCTCATGTCATATATTCTGCTCGGTAATTATATTTTGAAAGCCCATGCTCTGAGTAAAGTTATTTTTGTTTCATTGTAATTAATAATTTGGTCAGACTAATTCATTTCAAAAGGGAGTTACAAGTTATTCTGCTCCGTCCAGTCTCCATTAGTGAGTGTGAAATAATTTGAGTGACACCAATTGACTAGTCCAGACACACAAACACTGTTAGAACAGTTTAATTAGGTTTAAATATCAGTGAATGCTTTTAATTATTCACTGCACAAGAACGGCACGGTGGCGCAGTGGTAGAGCTACTGTCTTACAGCGCCAGAGACCCGGGTTCGATCCTGACTACGGGTGCTGCCTTTGTGGAGTTTGTACGTTCTCCCCATGACCTGCGTGGGTTTTCTCCGAGATCTTCGGTTTCCTCTCACACTCCAAAAACATACAGGTTTGTAGGTTAATTGGCTTGGTTTTAATTGTCCCTAGTGTGTGTAGAGCAATGTTAATGCGCGGGGATCGCTGGTCGGCGCGGACTTGGTGGGCCGAAGGGCCTGTTTCTGCACTGTATCTCTACACTAAACTAAACTAAGCTAACATGCATATTAAAAGGACCTAACAGATGAAAACCTCACGGCTTAGTTTGGTTTCTGACCTCTCCATTTTCAAATCTTTAATTATCTTCAGCACTGAAAATCTTATAAGATTTTGCATAGCTGGCATAATATTGATAGAAATGAACATCATTGCCTTGACAAATAGGTTTATTGTTAAAAGGATTAAATTATATAGCCAGGCTTTTAAATATAATGAGTGTATGTATGTCTGCAAATCAAATCATTTTATGAGCTCATTAAACCAGGATTTGAAGAGTAAAATTGTAACTTTATTTTACACAATTATCAATAATGAGGTCCAACTTGCGTGCCCAATGTTTAGCTCAGAGTCCTGGCCCAATATTGCAGCAGCCCATTAAAAACTGGAAACAGCAGCGTACTGTTGGAGATGTGCCCAGTCTATTCAGGATTCTTCTGCAGCTGCTAACACAAAGTATTAGAATATTGAACACTTCCACCAGTTTGTGGAATAGGCAGTTAGAATTTTTCTCTTACATCTAATTCAGCAACCGTGAGCCAACAATTACAATTTCCCTCTTTAGAAAATAGCAAATGCCTCAAAAATAGAAAGCACAACTTTATAACTTTTAAACCACATGAATGTAAATACTTTGGACTTTGCTTAACTTCTGGCCTTTGGTTTGTGCTTGCTTGCTGCATCATGATCACTGACTCATCCAGTCACTCGGTCGGTCACCCAATCATTTGTCACTCAGTCACCAACTCACGCAGTTATTCAGTCACAGAGACATCAACTCACCCAGTCACCTGGTCATCCAGTCACCAACTCACCCAGTCACCTGGTCACCCAGTCACCTGGTCACCCAGTCACCTGGTCACCCAGTCACCTGGTCACCCAGTCACCCGGTCACCCAGTCACCAACTCCCCTGGTCACCTGGTCACCTGGTCACCCAGTCATCAACTCACCTGGTCACCCAGTCACCAACTCACCCAGTTACCAACTCATCAACTCACCCAGTCACTTACTCACCCAATCACTACTCACCCAGTCACCCGGTCACCCAGTCACCAACTCACCTGGTCACCTGGTCACCCAGTCACCAACTCACCTGGTCACCTGGTCACCCAATCACCAACTCATCTGGTCACTTGGTCACCCAGTCACCAACTCACCTGGTCACCCAGTCACCAATTCACCTGGTCACTCAGTCACCAACTCACCTGGTCACCCGGTCACCAACTCACCCAGTCACCTGGTCACCAACTCACCTGGTCACTCAGTTACCAACTCACCTAGTCACCCAGTCACCTGGTCACCCAGTCACCTGGTCACCCAGTCATTAACTCACCCAGTCACCTGGTCACCCAGTCACTAACTCACCCAGTCACCTGGTCACCCAGTCACTAACTCACCCAGTTACCTGGTCACCCAGTCACCAACTCACTGGTTACCAACCCACCCAGTCACCAACTCACCCAGTCACCTGGTCACCCAGTCACCTGGTCACCCAGTCACTAACTCACCCAGTCACCTGGTCACCCAGGTTCCTTGCTGCAAGACAAAGATGGTCTGATGCTTGGCACCAATGTCAGTGGGTATTTTTACGGTAGAGATAGGCAAATACTTGATTGGAACGGGTGTCAAGGGTTGTGGGGCAGGAAAGGCAGGAAAATGGGATTAGGAGGCAGAGATTAGCCACGATTAAATGCGGAGTAGACTCGATGGGCCAAATGGCCCAATTCTACTCCTCTAACTTGCGAACTTGGGAGCATTGCCTTCCGTTTTATACAGAGATGTCAGCAAAGTGTAATCATGTTTCAGCTGCATGGCTATAATTCCATAAATAGCATGATTACGTTAAATCTATTCATCTCTCTGGTCATTTACTTTATTGCTATTGTTTGAGAGCTTGCCAGGCACAAATTGGCTGCTCAGTTACCAACCTTGCAATGGTGACTGCAGTTCAAAATTGTTTCAGCAGTTGTGAGACCATTGTGGCTTTCTGAAGCTTTGAAATAAGTGATAGCAAAAACATGTCATTTTCCTTCTTGGTACAATACATAAATAATTCAAAGAAATGGGCATGGATTTCTTTGCTGCTTCCTCTGAAGCATTTCTTCAGGGAGTGAAATAAAAGTGAGATATGATGAGTGATAGCGCTCCCACATCATTTATAATGATGAACCCAAGCATATAATGCAGAAGGATTTCAACACAAATCAATTTAAGGAAAAATGATAGTGAGTTGTGTTATTTTTCATGCAACAAAAGAAATTTACCCCAAATATTTTAGCGTCTTTTCATCAACTAGGCTTGTATACACTGGAATTTAGAAGGATGGGAGGAGATCTTATCGGAACGTATAAGGTAATTAAGGGGTTGGACATGTTAGAGGCAGGAAACATGTTCCCAATGTTGGGGGAGTCCAGAACAAGGGGCCAAAGTTTAAGAATAAGGGGTAGGCCATTTAGAACTGAGATGAGGAAAAACCTTTTCAGTAGAGAATTGTGAATCTGTGGAATTCTCTGCCTCAGAAGGCAGTGGAGGCCAATTCTCTGAATGCATTCAAGAGAGAGCTAGATAGAGCTCTTAAGGATAGCGGAGTCAGGGGGTATAGGGAGAAGGCAGGAACGGGGTACAGATTGAGAATGATCAGCCATGATCACATTGAATGGCGGTGCTGGCTCGAAAGGCCGAATGGCCTACTCCTGCACCAATTGTCTATTGTCTATTGTAAAAAAATGGCAGATGTTGGAAATCTAAAGTAAAATCTGAAAATGCTTATCTTTCTTTAGGTGTGGCTATTTCCAATCTTTCTCTGTTTTCGAATTGAAATTCCACTAACAACTTTTTTTTTTGGGGGGGGTTCAGGATTTTGGGGGGCTGTTCTGCATGTTTTGTGATGAATGGAAATGCCCACTGCCCAATATACAGTTTGGATGTTTTTATTGATTCTACCACAAAAAAACATTGTAAGTTGCTAGATCAAAGCTTGTTTTTAATTCCCCCGATTAATTGAAACGTCAGCCAATATCATTGCAATGTATTGTTGAATCGTGATATCACCATGGCACAAAACCAGGCCATTCGGCCCATCAAATCAGAGACGCTAATTGTCAACCAACTCAGCCAAACACATCAACTAGCTCTTTCTGCACTGTCCTGCAAATTAATGGCCTCTAAATCCCCATCCCCCTTTTGAAAATCTCCATTGACTGTTTCCACCCAGGAATGAAATCCAAATCTCAACAACACTACAAATAACGATGATTATCCTCACTTCTTCCAAATCTTTTGCTTAGTACTCATCATTCATTACGTTAAAGCTGGTTCAATTAGCTATTTGCAAATGGAGGAAGCTTCACTTTATGTACCATACCACAAACCATCATGATCTTGTTCAATGCCAATAAGTGTCATCATCGGCATCTTTGCTTCATTGAGAACAACCTACTGCCATCTAATCTTAGAGTTAAAATCTCTCCCTCTTGAAACTTTCACATCATTGCTCAAGGGCACTAATCAGAATTGGATTAGCTTGACAGAAAGTATTTGACATAGTTTCACTACCTTTGCTCTCTGTGTCTCGATGTACAAAGTCCAAAATATAATTAGTTTTACAAAACACTTTCTCAACGTTCTACAATTTTAAAACAGTTATGCATGCAGAAATACACAGTAGATTTGAATTCTTTGGATCTGGTCCTAATTGATGTCCTGGTCATTGGTTTCAAATTATTCCCTGGCGAACAATATCCTTTCACTGATTACAGTTCACAAAACACAGAGTATGAAAGAAAAACAACGCAAGATTTTTATAGCGTTTTTCATGGCCTCAGGACATTCCAAAGTGCCTTCTGGCCAGTGATGCAATTTTTTCAGAGTAGTCGCGATTGTAATGTTGGTAACATAGCAATCAAAGTTCACACAGCAAAGTTTCACAAGAAACAGTGAGGTAATGACTAATGCATCATTAAAGGAAATTAGACACGAAATGCTGAAGTAACTCAGCGGGTCAGGCAGCATCTCGGGAGAGAAGGAATGGGTGACGTTTCAGTCTGAAGAAGGGTCTCGACCCGAAACGTCACCCATTCCTTCTCTCCCGAGATGCTGCCTGACCCGCTGAGTTACTCCAGCATTTTGTGAATAAATACCTTCGATTGAAACCATCATTTGCAGTTTTTTTCCTACACATTAAAGGAAATTATTTTATTTTAGCACAGATTTCTCTGAGCGCAGTAAAATGGAGACTAGATTTTGGAGAGTGAGTGACTTTGGTGAAGTCAGGGCAGTAATGATAATTGAATACACTGATGAAATTAAATAACTATTCTAAGACGAGAGTGCCAGAGCAGATTTGTCGCCATCGTGGTACATGGGATCACTCTGACCACATCCATGGTGAATCTTTGCAATCCATGGATATTTTGCCCAGAGTTGATGAGCTGGTGTTGGAGATTCAGACACTCCCAGTCCACCTGGGAGGGAGAAAGTTTAGTTTAGTTTAGTTTAGTTTAGTTTAGTTTAGTTTAGTTTAGAGATACAGCATGGAAACAGGGTCCACGCCAACCAGTGATCCCAGCATTTTAATAATATCCTATACCCACTAGGGAATTTTTTGTTAAAACATTTTACCAAGCCAATTAACCTACAAGCCTGTACGTCTTTGGAGTGTGGCAGGAAACCGAAGATCTCGGAGAAAACCCACGCAGATTACGGGAAGAACGTACAAACTCTGTACAGACGGCACCCGCAGTCGGGATGGATCCCATTCTCCTGCCTTCTCCCTGTAACCCCTGACCCCTGACACCCGTACTAATCAAGAAGCTATCTTTGCCTCACAAATATTCATTGGCTTGGCCTCACACAATCTTCTGTGGCAAAGAATTCCACAGAATCACCACCCTCTGACTAAATAAATTCCTCCTCATCTCCTTCCCAAAGAAATGTCCTTTAATTCTGAGGCTATGACCTCTGGTCCTAGACCCTCTCCAACTAGTGAAAACATCCTCTCCACGTCTCTTTTCTCATTCAATTACGATGTGCTGGAGATTTCTTCACACTTATTTTAGGAGAGGGAAAGACAGTAATGCAACAGATATTTGTTTACAGAAGGTAACAGACCAGTTAAAGAGGATAGATTGCAGTGATCATTTATGCCCAATAAATATCATCGAATTTCATTTCTGCAGTAGAAGATATATGTAAATGCCACGGAGATGGATGTTATGTTCAAGAAATACTTTATTTTACATTCCTGGAGAGAATAAACAGAACCAAAAAATAATGTGACCAGATCTCCAAGCAGCAGTATAATTTTGTTGATTCATATGGCAATATAGCTTTTTTAAAGTGCAGTACACCCCCAAATTTAATAATTTAAAGAATTATCTTAAGGTTTACTCAGCATATCGACTGCTGTTGTTACCCATGAGATTTCCTTCGTTGACTTTCAGATTGGCTGCAAAGGAGGGAAGGATGTGTCCTTTGATTCAACATCACAGTATTATGGAATCATTTACTTCATGTGAAAAGTGATTATTTTGTTTTGGCGATTTAAAAACAAAATATTTTCACCAAGAATAATATCACAGTCCATGATTACTCCAAGGAGAAAATAATATTTGGGCATTTACCTCCTTAATGATTGGAGTTGCAAAAGTGCCAATTGCAACCAAGCAACCAAGGCCTCCAAGATTTATTCACCAATGAATCACTCTTGTGCATGCACATAAGCCATATCTTTATGGATCACGGCCATGCTGGCCAACTGGTTTGCTGGCGAGGAGACTTTGGGGGCACTGCTATAATTTCAAGTCAAGTTGAGTTTATTGCCATCCGCACAAGTAGGGTAAGGTTATCGGTGCAATGAAAAGTGTGCTTGCTGCAGCATCACAGATACAGGGACAGCACACAGAAACAACAATTATACATAAATTGCACATGAATTCCACAAGAAAACAAAAGTGCAATCCACAATTAGAAATAAAAAGCCCGTGGTAGTGCAAGAGGTGGTGTTTAGTTGCGGAAGTCGGGTTAGGGCTGTGCAGGTCGGTTCAAGAACCTGATTAGTGTAGAGATACAACGCCGAAACAGGCCCTTTGGTCTGCCGAGCCCGCACCGACCAGCGATCCCCGCACATCAACACTGTCCTGCACACACTAGGGACAATTTACACATACACCAAGCCAATTAACCTACAAACCTGTATGTGTTTGGAGTGTGGGAGGAAACCGAAGATCTCGGAGGAAACCCACGGGGTCACGGGGAGAACGTACGAACTCCGTACAGACAGCTCCTGTAGTCGGGATTGAACTCGGGCCTCTGGTGCTGGAAGCGCTGTAAGGCAGCAGCGCTACCGCTATCGTGGCCGCCCTGATGATTGTAAGACAGCATATATTCCTGAACCTGGAGGAATGGGACTTCAGCTTCTGTGTCTCCCGTTCGCTGGTAATGAGAAGAGAGTGTGGCCCTGATGCTAGTGATCCTGGATGATAGCCACTGCCTTTTTGAGACAGCGATTCATGCAGATGCTATCAATGTTGAGGCTGGCTGTGCCTGTGATGGACCAGGCTGAGGCCACAAGCCTCTGCAGTGGTGACCGTAGTTCTGTTCTCCATGGATGGATTACTGCTCCACCTGGCCAAATGCCCGCCAAGCAATCTGCTGGCGGATAGAATGAATGTAGTTAAAAATAAATGAAAGATTAATGCCACGAAAAATGAAAGCGACACAACCAATGACCACAGTGAAAACAGAGCCGTAATGTTACAAGTCAGAATCTACAATGTAAATCTATACTTTGGAGGACAGACACAAAATTCTGGGCTTGTACTCGCTGGAATTTAGAAGATTGAGGGGGGATCTTATAGAAACGTACAAAATTCTTAAGGGGTTGGACAGGCTAGATGCAGGAAGATTGTTCCCGATGTTGGGGAAGTCCAGAACAAGGGGTCACAGTTTAAGGATAAGGTGGAAGTCTTTTAGGACCGAGATGAGAACGTTTTTTTTCACACAGAGAGTGGTGAATCTGTGGAAACAGATTTTTTTTGTTGTACACAGTTCAGTGCAAGTATCACTACGCGTAAGCACCTAGATACATCTTAGATAAGCATCTCAGTTACAGTGCAAGTATATTGCAGTGGTACACTGAGCCACCAGTTTTGACACCATTTTCAAGTCCCAGTTTGTCAGTGCAGGGTTTTTGACCTGACCATAAAGCCCCGTTGTCCTGTTCCGATTCAGAAGCTTGTAGATGTTCAGTCACTTACATTCATCTCCAGTTTCATACTCTTCAGCCTTCACCGAGGGAATGCTCCTTTCTGATCTGAGTCCTCTGCAGAAGAATGCCCTCTTCTGCTGAGAGTTTGGCACAATATCTACACTTGCTCCTGGTTTGGCAGTGGTCTTCTCGTGCCCAGCGACTTGCCACTGAGAGATTCCCATCTCTTGCATCCAAACAGTGCCAGGTATGAGCTTCAGATATTCTGATGCAGTGTTGTGGCCTTCATAACAAGGGGAGTTGAGTGTAGGAGCAAAGAGGTCCTTCTGCAGTTGTACAGGGCCCTAGTGAGACCGCACCTGGAGTACTGTGTGCAGTTTTGGTCTCCAAATTTGAGGAAGGATATTCTTGCTATTGAGGGCGTGCAGCGTAGGTTTACTAGGTTAATTCCCGGAATGGCGGGACTGTCATATGTTGAAAGACTGGAGCGACTAGGCTTGTATACACTGGAATTTAGACGGTTGAGAGGAATTCTTATCGAAACGTATAAGATTATTAAGGGGTTGGTCACGTTAGAGGCAGGAAACATGTTCGCAATGTTGGGGGATTCCAGAACAAGGGGCCACAGTTTAAGAATAAGGGGTAGGCCATTTAGAACTGAGATGAGGAAAAACTTTTTCAGTCAGAGAGTTGTGAATCTGCGGAATTCTCTGCCTCAGAAGGCAGTGGAGACCAATTCTCTGAATGCATTCAAGAGAGAGCTAGGCAGAGCTCTTAAGGATAGCAGAGTCAGGCGGTATGGGGAGAAGGCAGGAACAGGGTACTGATTGAGAATGATCAGCCATGATCACATTGAATGGCGGTGCTGGCTCGAAGGGCCGAATGGCCTCCTCCTGCACCTATTGTCTATTGTCTATTGTCTTCCTCCTCTGAATTGGGCTATGGAGGTCTGCCTTTGGTGGTATTTCTCTGGATGTCCAGCATAAGATATGCACAAGGAAGTAATCATGGTGTGGGAAGATTCAGGCAACAGCAGCATGTTTTGAACCATCTGGATATTGTGTGACGTTAGGGAAGAAGTTGGATAGATATAAACATACCATCACCCTCAATGTTCTCTGAGCAACGGCTGATCATTGTCTCCCTGGTGGGATAATCTATGATTGCCTGTACACCTTCCTCGAATCAACTTGTAGGAGACATTTATGTTTAGACTAGCCACTGTTGGCATGTTATATTATTTTGTCTCGATATATCTTGCCATATTATTTTGGCCGCTTGGGGGCGGTCATGAGATTCACAGGGTGGTGTATATATATGGGCATAAGGGACAGGGAGTGTCAGACACAGGGAGGGAGAGCATAGAGTTCTCACCAGACCTGGACAGACCAATGCCTGGACACACCCGAGACCAGGGACAGAGCAGCCAGCTACAACTTGTATGTGGAATAAAGTAAGCCTGGTATGTTCATCTACTTGTTTGTACAGGGCGGCACGGTAGCGCAGCGGTAGAGTTGCTGCTTTACAGCGAATGCAGCGCCGGAGACTCAGGTTCGATCCTGACTACGGGTGCTGCACTGTAAGGAGTTTGTACGTTCTCCCCGTGACCTGCGTGGGTTTACTCCGAGATCTTCGGTTTCCTCCCACACTCCAAAGACGTACAGGTATGTAGGTTAATTGGCTGGGTAAATGTAAAAAAAATTGTCCCTAGTGGGTGTAGGATAGTGTTAATGTACGGGGATCACTGGGCGGCACGGACTTGGAGGGCCGAAAAGGCCTGTTTCCGGCTGTATATATATGATGATATGATATGATATGATGATACAACTATTTCAATAAACAACCAATTAAACTGGAAATAACGACTGGAAGATCTGTTCTGTTGGGTCTGCATAAGATCACTCCTACTCCCTGTGTAGAAAAGGCAATCGGAAAAAGAAGTCACTGGAAAAGTAGGAAAGTTGCCATTAGACAACTGATCTTGTGACGAGTTTGGTGCCTGTAGTTTGATCGAACCTTGCTTGTAAGGGATGCTAATGTGCAGCCATGTAAATATATCATTTGCTTCTTATGATTGAAACAATGCTCAAGGCATGAGCAGAGAGTGCACGTTGCAGTAAATGATTGCACGAATTGAGAAGTTGATAAATGGACGTTGTTTGCTGCATCCATCAACCATCCCTACATATTGCACTCGGTCTTCAGGTACAGCTTTCCTCATTGATCAAATACTTTCAGTTGTCGGGGACGTTGGCATGCAGGGCTTCTCTCCAGCTACCCTCGTCTTCCATCACTTGAATGTCACGGTTGGAATCTTGATGGATGCTTGCTGCTTTGTATGTTGCAGGTAACTTCTGCCAGTGGTTGGGTTTAGCACCCGGTCCCTCTTGAGACATGAAGATTCCTGGCTCTGACTATTAGCTCTCTTTAGGTTCAGCAAGTTGACTGTGTACAAGTAGTTAAAACAGCATTATGTTTCCCCTCTGAAAGACTCTGACATCAGAGGTTGCATGCCAATGACTTCAGAACAATTTTCAGGCACCAATTTGAACAATTGATACTTTCAGGAACAATTGAGTTATCGTTTATGTTTATATTTTCTGACCTTTCTTCTTAAGATGTTGGATAGGAAGAAAATATTGAGTCAACATTTATTGCCAAAGATAGTGGAATGTTTTAAATGTGCTGTTGTTCACGTTGTGCAAGTCTTTAATTGATTCTATGTGGACAGAGAGAACACAAGACTAGTGATCCATCACAAATTGGTGAACGATTTGCAATACTCTGGTTAGTCTTCAGAAAATAACAGGCCATCCTTAACCTCTACATGAGTTTCAAGAAATTGCTACATGAGCACTTTAATTGCCAATTAGATGATTAGACCTTTTAATGAGTGCATTTATTTTCCAATAATTTTATTCAAACTCTAACGTAGACGGATTCTTTGAAAATGTAGTCACAATTCCATAAATTGTGGAAGTTGTGATTTAATTTTAGTTTATACAGTTTTAGTTTAGTTTAGAGATACAGTGTGGATCCCCGCACACTAGCTCTATCCTACACACACTCGGGACAACTTACACTTATACCAATTAAATCAACTGACAAACCTGTACATCTTTGGAGTGTGGGAGGAAACCGAAGATCTCGGACTAAACCCACCGCGGTCACGGGGAGAACGTACAAACTCCGTACGGACAGCGCCTGAAGTTGGGATCGAACCCGAGTATCTGGCGCTGCAAGCGCTGCAAGGCAGCAACTCTACCGCTGTGCAACCATGCCACAACCTTTTGGAAGTTTAGATATTGGATTTTAATTTACTTTTGCCATCTGCTTTCCTTATCGCTCTCACTTTCTCCCTCTCCCTTTCTGCCTTTCTGAAGTAAATAACAGATTTATTGTAGAATGGTGAAGTTTCTGCACATCCCTGTGCAGTTGGACCCTTGACTTCCTCATCAGTACTAATTAGTAACACTTCCTCCTCGATGACCATCTACACAGTAGTGCCTCGTGGCATTGTGTCCTCAGTATTACTCTCTCTATGCATGACTGTGTAGCCAAACACAGTTTCCACAACATCTTTAAATTTGTTGATGACACCTCTGTCGGTGGACAAATAATGGGTAATGATGAGTCAGAGTGGAGGAGAAGTTTGGTAATGCGATTGAATGGTGAATGGTGCCAAACAACAATCTTGTTCTCAACTTAAGCAAGACCAAGGAGCTAATTCTTCACTCAAGAAAGGGAAAGCTGATGATCCATGATCCTGTCCTCATCAGTGGAATGGTGGGGGGGGGGGGGGGGGGGGGGGGGGGAAGAGAGTCAACAGCTTTAAGTACCTGGTTAGTTGCATATTTCTGAAGATTTATTTTGGGCCCGGCACATTGATGCAATCACAAAGAAAGCTCATCAATGCCACTACTTCCTTATTAGTTTGAGGACAATCGGCGTATCGCCGAATACTAATCGAACCTCTGAAGTTGAACAAAGTTGAGCATGTTGTTTCATTGTATGACATTCTGATTTGGTAACTCGAAGGGGGCTCCACAAAGAGGAAGACAATGCCTCGTCCATCATGGATGTGACCTCCCCATCATCGAAGAGATCCACATGAGGCACTGCCTCAAAAGGCAGCTAATTAATATCATCAAAGACCCATACCACCCTGGCCACACGCTCATCTCACTGTTACCAATGGGAAGAAGGTACAGGAGCCTGAAAATCATGACCTCCAAGTTCAACAAAAGTTTCTTCCCAGCAACGGTTAGGAAGAATGTGGTTGGCCATGTGGTAGGCTCCAAGAATTCCAACGGATTTATCAGGCAAGAGCTCCCCTTCACAAAACCATGATGTTTTTGGCCTATTTTATACTGTGTTTCCATTTAGACAATAGACAATAGAAGGGTCTTATGAAGGGTCTTATGAAGGGTCTTATGAATTTATGACTGATCAAGTCTGAAGAAGGGTCTCGACCCGAAACGTCACCCATTCCTTCTCTCCCGAGATGCTGCCTGACCTGCTGAGTTACTCCAGCATTTTGTGAATAAATCGATTTGTACCAGCATCTGCAGTTATTCCCTTAATAATCTTATACGTTTCGATAAGATCTCCTCTCATCCTTCTAAATTCCAGTGTATTTACTCTGAAAATCCTCGTGAACCACATGACGCAAACCTAACACAAGGCTACCTTAGCAACAATTACCATGGGTTACATTCCATACTCCCTGTCTTTGCGGGCATCATTAGTTTGTGGTCCTTCAACAATTGGTCCTTCAAATTTAAATTTTGACATGAGCCCTAACTTTTAATCCATCTCTAGTTCTACTGCGCTAACTCTGAGCTGCTGCCTCACAGATGGAGTACTCCTTTATAATATAACATTGCTGTATAATGCTGCAAGCATCTTTAACGTCACTGGAATCTGGAGCAATTTTCTGTTCCAAACTCATTCATGAACATATTTTGTTAAAGATTCAATCCTTAACAAAAGTTATGTTCAACAATAAAAGATTATATTAAACAATATTTTGTTAAAGATATCTCCTGAAAGGAAGGGAAAAAATTCAGAAGATCCATTATAATGGATGTCTCCATTAATGTTTGCAAAAGACGATAACATTCAGTGCTTTCTTTATGGTGGTACGTGCCAGTACATGTTTTTACTTTAGTTTTATTTTCGAGATACATATATAACATATAACATATAACATATAACAACTACAGCATGGAAACAGGCCTGTCCGGCCCTACCAGTCCACGCCGACCATTCTCCCTGACCTAGTCTCATCTACCTGCACTCAGACCATAACCCTCCAATCCCCTCCTATCCATATACCTATCCAATTTACTCTTAAATAATAAAATCGAGCCAGCCTCCACCACTTCCACCGGAAGCCCATTCCATACAGCCACAACCCTCTGAGTAAAGAAGTTCCCCCTCATGTTACCCCTAAACCTTTGTCCCTCAATTCTGAAGCTATGTCCCCTTGTTGGAATCTTCCCCACTCTCAAAGGGAAAAGCCTACCCACGTCAACTCTGTCCGTCCCTCTCAAAATTTTAAAAACCTCTATCAAGTCCCCCCTCAACCTTCTACGCTCCAAAGAATAAAGACCCAACCTGTTCAACCTCTCTCTGTAGCCTAAGTGCTGAAACCCAGGCAACATTCTAGTAAATCTCCTCTGTACCCTCTCCATTTTGTCGACATCCTTCCTATAATTTGGCGACCAGAACTGCACACCATACTCCAGATTTGGCCTCACCAATGCCCTGTACAATTTCAACATTACATCCCAACTTCTATACTCGATGCTCTGATTTATAAAGGCAAGCATACCAAACGCCTTCTTCACCACCCTATCCACATGAGATTCCACCTTCAGGGAACAATGCACAGTTATTCCCAGATCCCTCTGTTCCACTGCATTCCTCAATTCCCTACCATTTACCCTGTACGTCCTATTTTGATTTGTCCTACCAAAATGCAGCACCTCACACTTATCAGCATTAAACTCCATCTGCCATCTTTCAGCCCACCCTTCCAAAAGGCCCAAGTCTCTCTGTAGACTTTGAAAATCTACCTCACTATCAACTACTCCACCTATCTTAGTATCATCTGCATATTTACTAATCCAATTTGCCACACCATCATCCAGATCATTAATGTAAATGACAAACAACAGTGGACCCAACACAGATCCTTGGGGCACTCCACTAGACACTGGCCTCCAACCTGACATACAATTGTCAACCGTTACCCTCTGGTATCTCCCATTCAGCCATTGTTGAATCCATCTTGCAACCTCAGCGCGGAAACAGGCCCTTTGGTCCATTGAGTCCGCGCCGACCAGCGATCCCCGCATATTAACACCATCCAACACACACGAGGGACAATTTTTACATTTACACCAAGCCAATTTAACTACATACCTGTACGTCTTTGGAGTGTGGGAGGAAACCGGAGATCTCAGAGAAAATTCACGCGGTCACGGGGAGAACGTACAAACTCCGTACAGACAGCGCCCGTAGACGCTGTGTGAATTGTTGCTAGTTGTAGGATATGGTAACGTGCGGGGATCACTGGTAGGTGCAGATTCGGTGGGCCGAAGGGCCTGTTCCCACACTGCATCTCTAAACATATATATTGTGCTATAACAATATGTGCTCCTAATGACACCCGTGGGTGAATACCAATGTTTTATGCTTTGCTTGAATAATTCATCAGTTATTACCATTTTTTAACTGTAATGGAGTATTGGATAAATAGTACACCAGGTAGACATGGGCTGATTCCTCAGCGGAAATCACAATTTGTGTGGAGTTAGCTAGACAATAAGATTGATTGATAAAACACGGTCTATTGCTTGGACTTTGATGCTATCGTAGCTTCATGCCACAGACAGATTATCAATAAGATCAGCTTCACCCTGAACTTTGTGATTAAAAAAAAAACTTGCTTCTAAAAGCGAGTTAGAATCACACGGGTCGTTTCAATATTTAGCTTTATGGCAAATGATTCAAGAAACTGTCATTTTTCAATTTGCTCTCCACAGACAATGAATCATCAGGAGAGTGACATACTCACAAATAAAATAAAATAATAAACTGTTAAATGTCCAGAATCTTGCCAGCTTGTCATGGTCCAGCTTGACCTATGTAGGTCTGGATGGTTATTACTGCTGCCCAAATAAGGTTAGAGTCAAATTAATGATATCCTTACTTTTCTCTTCTAAATCCAGTACACGCACTGCATGAGCTTTGCCCATTGTCACATTGTGTAAAGTGGTCATTATAGATTCTTACAAGTTGCTGTTGCTAACCCATTGGATCTTGTTGATACGTGTGAGACCATTTTAATGCTGGAAATTTGCCAATCTTACACAATTGAGATACAACCTGATTTTTGAAAAACAGACCTCACCCTGGTGTGGTTGGTTGCACGCAACTGATAGCCTTCTCCACCTCCAGGGTATGCGGGATAAATTGATACAAATGAATCCAACGACTTTAAGTTAGAAGAAATAAGGGAACATGGGTACAATCAAAAAATACTTCCCAATGGAAATATGTAGGAAGGAACAGC